>NC_056599.1:5108233-5408233 GCF_018340385.1 Cyprinus carpio
TGTAGTTTATTGTTGTTGACAGACATATGTACAGTGAGACAAAACGATAGCGCATCTGCATCGAAGGCGAAGCCCTCAGAGTCGTTATTTTGTAGCTGCGTCCGTTTTTGTGCAAACACATTCCTGTTAGGTACTATAATTACCACGCACCCTCTGGTTATTACAACGGTAGCTCAAGATCAATTCACTATCTATGAAGACGCAGTAGACAAAATACAAAAATAAAAACTAATTCATAGTTTTGTTTCTATCTTTCTGCGAGGTATCCAACTAATGCAGAGTAAATTCAAGTTGCAAATCACACTGTTGTGAGGTTACCCGTTTCCGAGAAATATAAAAGGAAATGACCTGTGTACGTTACCTCGTATTTTAATCCATTGATTTATCCATCTATCAACATAATCACACGACTATATAGTAAATAATAGTATTGTAATCTTTTATTTGCTGGAAAATGACAACAGCCAAATCAGTGTTTTTAGCACCCCTGACACATCCCTAAACCGTAATGTCAAGCAGAACGTGCAGCACTTGCAGGTTTGTGTCAAAAGCCAGCTAGTGTAGCATATGTAAGCACTACTGCAATATGAATAATTTATTTTGCACTCTAATTAATTTTAGCATTTCACTTAGTTGCGGTCATGTAAGGAAGATACTGAGCAGATATCTTAAATCTTTTTGTATATACTTCCACTTTTTCACTGCCAGACCATCATCTTAAAATGTTTACTGCGTTCATGTTTTTTATTTGTTTTATTTATTTTTTAAATATATCTAAAGCACCTTGTTCAGGGTAAGTGTTAGAGGTCTTCTCGATGTATCTTGTCCAGGGTCGGATAGCTGATCTTTTTCTGGTTGTTCTGATGAAGGAAACTTGGGGTTGGGGGAGATTCAGTGTCTGCTGAGGCCCTGGGAATGTGCTAAAAGTGAATAATCAGAAAACACATCCGACCAATCGACTGTCAAAGACCACACGGCAGAACAGTCTCCTGGAGACCTGAGAAGCACGGACGGAATGTCGGGTGAGTGAGTATAGTAAAAAAAAAAACAGTGAAATATCTTGTTTCAAATCTTTAATGTAGATAGTTTTATTCTTCTGTACCCTTTAGCCCATCTTGTTAAAATTTAAAGCTGTAGTTTTAAAAAACAATGTAAGATTTACAGTGTTTACCAGAACACGTGAAAGGCATCATATATTGTGACCCTTGTAATATTGCTTCCTAATAGTTTTTTGCAGTTCTTGCACTGTATGTAGCTACACTGTCTGAGCCAAAGAGGATGGCACAGAATCTCGATTAATGTTGAAAAAAAAATAATAATATTAATAATCTGTTTTTTTTTTTTCTTTTTTTTTAATTATTATTATTTTTTGTATTTATTTTATGAAGGGGGACCCTGCTACACCCTCTTCATACCATACACAGCTGATGGATACTGACTGTAAAATGGTGATCATAGGAGGAGGGCTCAGTGTGGTGACAGAAGATGGAATAGACGCGGTGTCAGTGCACCAGCCTTCACGAAGCCGTTCAGAACAGCCTCTGTGTATGTATCCTGCTTTCAACATTGCATATCCAACACACCTCCGAGAAAGACACTGACTTTCCTTCAGAGTCACAGTCAACATTAGAAGATGGAGACAAGCACTGCCAGTAACTTTACTCTGAATGATTAGTCTTTTTGTAATTAGATCCTCATGCCTCAACTGTACCATTGCCCAAAGTGCACTCGAAGGACATTCACTCTTTTGAAGTTAATCCAACATGTTGGAGTTGTACATGCATATTAACCAAATATTAGTATAACCTGTGGTATAGATGAGTGCCAGTCACCTTTTCTTGTGATTCCATTCTTTTAGAAAACATGCACAGGTAGCAGATGTACTTCATTTTTGGTCCTTTTGGTAACAAAAATGACTGTCTCAGTGCAGAGTCAACACAGTACAGTTGTATTATAATATACTAGAGCCAAGGGTCAGGCTGCAGACTTGCACTCTCAGACACTTGTGCTTCCGCTAATGACAACACTTAAAGTCTTGTTTTTTTTTTATTTTTATTCTACTTATTGGTACTTCTTGTTTAATCTTCAGCATTAGTTATTTTCTCGTTGCTGTAGGTATCATTGACTGGAAGTCTGTCATCCAGATGTGAGGAGGACCAACCCAGAGTGAGTTTGAGCTCAGGCAGAGGTGATGGCTGTAGA
Organism: Cyprinus carpio; assembly: GCF_018340385.1. Lineage (NCBI taxonomy): Eukaryota > Metazoa > Chordata > Actinopteri > Cypriniformes > Cyprinidae > Cyprinus > Cyprinus carpio. The sequence goes on from NC_056599.1 coordinate 5,110,436, forward strand.
GACTGTGGTCTTGTCAAGAAAAAAGGGGGTCTTCAACAGCTCTATTCAACAAAGAGTTTGCTGGATATCTGGTCTGTGAGACTGCTACTACAGATGAATGAAGAGTAGTTGAGCGATCTATCTATCTACTATCTTCTATCTATCGATCTATCTCATCTATCTATCTATCTGTCTATCTAATCTATCTAATCTATCTGTCTATCCGAATCTATCTAATCTATACTATCTATCTACTCTATCTAGTCTGTCTATTCATCCTCTATCTATCTTTTACTTGATTGGTGTGACTGAAGCTGAAAGCAAAAGAATGACTTTTTAAGTGGATAAAGGGCTGTCTGTTTGCGTTATTGGTTACTGTCGAGGTAACATAAGGTTACTAAACTTCTGACTACTATTTGTAAATGTGATAATTTAGTAAGTGGTTTTTTTGTCAACTTAGTATTTTTTATCGTTCTTTCCGTCCCTCTATCCAGCGAGGGGGGGGTAAAAACAAAACCTAGTTTTTTTGTTTTTGTTTATTAGGGGATGGGGGGGGGGAAAAACACTCTGTTACGAAATAAAAGGGGGGTGTTTATGCAAAGATGGTGGGGGGGAAATGTTGACATGGGGAGGTGTATTAACTAACAGAGTAAAGGCTAGGGATGGACAATAGGGGCGGAATGGGTTTGATACAGTAGTGGAATGGGGGGGGGGGAAATTAAACTTTTGTGGGGTAAAAGTTATGAAAAATACAGCTTGTTTACGTTTGGGTTTTGTGGTATGCACTGTGAATTGAAGGGGAGACAATGAGGAACAATTACAACTTTTGCCTATAGACTTCAAGAACGAGCTAGTGCGACACTAAGAGAGTACCGTTTGGTATCTTATCCTCGAACAAATAATTGTAATTTGTTTTTGATTATTAATATATCAAGAGCGTTCGGACTTGCGGTGGTAAGATGCCTTCCGTAACCCGCAGGGAAGAGAAGGGGAGGAAAAGGGGGAGGGGGGGGGGGGCGGCATGCACAGAAGTTGTGAAGTTACTCTTCAACAGGGTAATTTTTAACAGGTGAAAATGAATATCTGGTGCGAAGGGGGAGGATCATGTAACGGGAGAAGTCGCGGTTTGGGGGGTTGTTAGAGGCGCGTTGCAAGAATTTATTTGTTTGGGAGGTATAGATTATATTTAATTGTATTGCTTCAATTTTAATCTGTGGGGGGAGGGTGACATTAAGGGAGTGAAAAGTAATGTCTCGCCAGTGTTGTGTATATTTGTAGTTTTTTTTGGTTTTGTACGCGGGAAGTAAAAAGGGGGGGGGGGGGGGGAGGGGAGCGGGCCAGGGGAGGGAAGCGGGTGTTCCATGGGGGGGGGGGGGGGTAAAAGGGCGGGCAAAGGAAAAAGGGTGGGGGGTGTTGGGCACTGGGGGGGGGGGAAGCGAAAGAAGGGGGGGGGGGGCCCGGAAACCTTTGGGGGGTGGGGGGGGGGGGTTAGGGAGTGGTCACGGGGCAATGAGAAACCTTAAAGAGATGTTTGTGCCATAGCAAAGAAAACCACGGAGAAGAAGCGGGAGGGGCCTGTGGGGGGGGGGCCGCCACGCAACAAACTAACCCACCTTTTTGGCAAAGGAATAGCTGTCCAGAATGGGGAGAGTAAAGAGCTCCAGGCGGGTGCAGAGAGGGTAGAAGGAAGGGTGACAACCGCCTACATTGATTTTTGAATATGCATAGGTGAAAAGGAAAACGACTTGGCAGTGGGGACAAAAAATAGATGATATGGTCAGGCGGCACGTAATACCAGAGCTCTGTAACTGTCAAAAAAAAAAAATTGTTACTAGTAAAAAAGAAATTGCTAAGTTGTAGAGCTCTGGGGTGGCGGGGGGGTTCACCTTTGTACTAGTAAGAGGGGGGGGTTGCAATTACAGAGACTCTCTAATTCTAAGTTGGGTGTACTAGTAAGGACTGAATAAATAGGGTGGAGCTGAAAGAAGCATCTTTAACTTAATTTCTTGGGGTACATAGTAACACGGGGGGGTGGGGGGGGATAGTAGAGAGCTCTATAATTTAATTATTACTAGGTGAAGGACAACTTGGGCAATTAGAGAGCTCTACAATTGAATTCTTGACCTAGTAACAATTTTGATTCTCGAGCTTTATAATTGAATTACAGAGCCTCTAATGGAAATACTGTTACTAGTAACAATTATGGTTAGAGAGCTCTGGTAAGTTCTCATTGTACTAGTAACATTTTTCCATTATAGAGCTCTGCAATTACCATATCTTTAATGTGTATTTTTACTAGACGAAAAAATCAATTGAAGAGCTCTGTAATTCAATTTTTACTAGTAAGAATTCAATTAGAGAGCTCTCTAATTGTAATTGTTACAGAGTACAAGTGGCCTAGCCAGTCTCCAGATCTCAACCCCATAGAAAATCTTTGGAGGGAGTTGAAAGGTCTGTGTTGCCCAGCGTACAGCCCAAAAAACATCACGTGCTCTGAGGAGATCTGCTGGAGGAATGGGCCAAATACCAGGCAACAGGTGTGTGAAAACCATCGTTAAGGACTGTACAGAAAATTGTTTGACCTCTTTCATTGCCAACGGAACTGGTAATATAACAAAGTATTGAGATAAACTTTTTGTTATTTGACCAAATACTAATTTTCCACCATAAATTAGCAAATAAATTCATTTAAAAATCCTGACAATGTTGATTTTCTGGATTTATTTTTTTTTATTTTTTTTTTTTCTCTAATAGTTGTTTAAGGTGTACCTATGATAACAATGACAGGCTCCCTTGGGAGAACTTGCAGACCAAATTGGTGGCTGAACTCCTAAATACTTTTTTTTTGCCCCAAGAAGCACGTGTATATATATATATATATATATATATATATATATACACACACACCCCCCCCCCCCCCCCAACCCCCCACCCCCCACCCCACCCCCGCCCGCATATTTAGTATGTTTCTCTTATCGCTTCAGACATTTGTTCTATTCAAACGTAAGAGCCCTGTGAAGTGGACATCATCACAGGATATTCCGCTATTATTTCAGAGGAGTATCATCTGAACTGAGATCTGCTGCTGTGAAGATGGAGTTTGTTTAAAGAGGAGAGTGAAGAGAACACGATAAAACAGAAACCTGGAGAATAAAACACGAGGAACCAGAAACCTGGAGAATAAAACACGAGGAGCCAGAAACGCGGAGGATAAAACACGAGGAACCAGGAACCCGGAGGATAAAACACGAGGAACCAGAAACCCGGAGGATAAAACACGAGGAACCAGAAACACGGAGAATAAAACACGAGGAACAAAGGAGGTAGGTGTTTATTCTTCAAACAGTCATAAAGACAAATGTGGTACATTCAAAGATCCTTTGTTATAAAAATTAAATCCATGTTTCAAAGTTCAGGGTCACCATCTTACAGCAAAAGTCAATTTGCATTTTCGCAAAGCCTGCTGTAAAACTGTTACCGATACAGTCGGTTCTACAGCGTGGTAAAGTTAGTTTTAGGTTTGATATTCGCTGGATATTCGCCTAGGCTGCTTTTAGGGACCGTCTGCAAATTTACCTTTCAGTACAAAACAAAGTCCAATAATTAATACAAATTATGTTTACAATGCCATAGTAAATGTCTTGTGGGCAAACTGACAGAAAATAATTTAACCAATATGTCGCTACAGACAATATCTCCCTTAATGTATGTACAGTACACACAAACTATTTTCTTTCAAAAATGTGACCATAATTAACCATTTATCACGTGTATATATATATTATATATATATATATATATATATATAGATATATATACACACACGTGATAAATGGTTAATATATATATATACTACAGGTGAAATTTTGCCAATATCTCCCTTACTGTACGTGCAGTACATAATTCTTCTTAAAAAACGATTACTGTAATTCACCAAAATGTTTTTTTTTTCATGTTCCAAAGGCTGTAGTACATTTGTATTTACAAGGCTGATGTACTATAGGTGAAATGTTGGCAAATTTCCTTTCTTATTGTATGTACAGTACATAATAATTATTCTTACAAAACAATTACTGTAATTCACCAAAGTCTTTTGTTATGTTCCAAAGGTTGTAGTACATTCCTAGTGGCCAGACTGATTTACTACAGGTGATTCTTGAAAAACAATTACTGTAATTCGTACATACAGTACATAATTATTCTTAGAAAACAATTACTGTAATTGACCAAAAGGCTTTTTTATATTCTAAATGTTGTAGTCCATCACTAGTGGCCAGACTGACTTACTACAGGGGACAATTTGCCAATATCTTCCTTACTGTACATACAGTACAGGTTTCTGTAAGTACCGGTGGTACCGGGGTACCCGGTCAATCCGGTTCTTGATGCATACTGCGCTATGACAACCCTCTACATTGCGAGTAATTGACTCGCATATGCGACTAAATCTTCATTCTAGGTGACTAAATGATGTTTAATATTAGACAATGGCTATAAATTCTCAGATCTTACTCGCCAGTGTGTGAGTTGGAGGCTAAGTATAAATTTAGCACAGTTATATTTTCATTCGCGAACACTCTCTGACTGAGGGCTTCGGAGTTTCACTCTCCGTCAGGTGAGGCGACATGTGCTTTTTTCAGTTCATCTGAATGGACACGCAGCGTACCAGTTTTTAAAGTACCGTAAACTCTAGTGTGAAGGCACTCAAATCGCTGTCGCTTTCTCTAAACACACACGCGAGAGAGAGAGAGAGAGAGAGAGAGAGAGAGAGAGAGAGATATTTAATTGATGCGCTACATTTAAACAATATTCTTTGTTGTATTTTCCTGTCAAAATAATGGTGTTCCTATGGAAGTCTTCAGCTTTTAAGAACAGCTGGGTTTTCCGGTAATGGGCGGAGCTAATACACAAACTGCAATCTCATTGGCTGGCGTTCACATTTTTTTTTGTAAATGTAGTAAAAAGTTTTTTTGTAAATGTAGTAAGTCAGTCTGACCACTGGGAATCTGGTTAAACCTTTGGAACATTAAAAAAAACCTTTTGGTGAATTAAAGTAATTGTTTTGTAAGAATAATTATGTACTGTATGTACAGTAAGGGAGATATTGGCAAAATCCCACCTGTAGTAAATCACTTTGCGTTATACACACCTTATAGTTTGGCAATGTTTTATTTTAAATGTTAGAAGTCAATTAAACCCAATTGATGAAGTTGTCAGACAGTCCCTTACGCACACACATCATTATTAAACAATTAGACATTCATTAACCCTTGTGCATTGTTCAAATTCACTGCCCTTTTGTTATGTTCAGGATGAAAACATTAACTACAATGAACTGCTGTAAAAATGTATCATAATGTATCATAGAAACAGTCGAGCGACAGATAAGGACAGCAGTTTGTAAGTGTTTTTGCCTCGTTTTCTCAGACTACTGCGTGATCATCGTTGCTAGGGAAACTTTGCTTTAATTACTGTGTGTCTTACCCTGGTAAATACGTGTGAAGTGGCATTTGGTTTTGTCCAGTCGCGGGACTGGACAGTTTCGGTCTGCTAAATAGGGAGGCGTGACTAGCTGACTTAAATCACAGGTAATCAGGCAAATATATAAGTGGTAGGTGTCACCGCAGCAGCGGTCGCGGCAGCCCTCGTGTGAAGCCTCCTCTTGTGAAGACCGACGAGTGTAAAGACCATCGACTCTACCTGCGCGACTCCACCGAGCAAGGACACTGACAGGGCGCTTGAGTATTGCTTTCTCTCCCCTTCAATTTTTTGCACAGCTCATCCTCAAATACTTATTTTGGTCACTTGTAGTCACTATGTGCTTTCAGATCTCTACTATCACTACCAACACTCGGAGAGCACGCTATGTACGTCAAAGGAAGGCCTGCCCGACAAATCTACGGCCTGTCCCTCTGACCTCTACTACAATGCTCTGTATTCCAGTTGGTCTCTGGAACTGCCAGTCCGCTGTTAACAAAGCAGACTTCATTTCTTCTATTGCTTCTCATTCTGGTCTCAGCCTCATGGCACTGACTAGATAACATCCACCTAGATAAACCCCAGGCTGCTGACTTCAACACTCTGCTCGCCTCATTTGATCTCAAGCGAGTCTCTACTACAGCGACTCACAAATCGGGCAACCAACTGGACCTCATCTACACGCGCTGTTGCTCAGTGGACACACACTTTAGTTACTCCACTGCACACCTCAGACCACTTCCTCATTACTGCTAATCTAGCACTTACTCCTGAAGCGGCACACGCTCAAACGCAGGTCACCTTTCGACGGAACCTACGCTCACTCTCTCCATCTCGCCTATCCTCTGTGGTTGCATCCTCACTTCCGTCACTCTTGCAGTTTTCATCTCTGGACACGAACAGTGCTACGGACACTTTTTGTTCCACTCTGACCTCTTGCTTGGACAACTTTTGCCCACTGTCGTCTAGACCAGCACGCACCACCCCATCTGCCCCCTGGCTGTCCGATGTTCTCGGTGAACATCGCTCTAAACTCAGGGCTGCAGAGAGGAAATGGTTTAAATCAAGAAACTCTACCGACCTCAGTGTGTATGAGTCTCTCCTCTCTTCCTTCTCTGCAAACGTCTTCACTGCTAAAACATCATATTACCACGACAAGATTAACAACTGTTGTGCTCTGGTCGGACACTCTTCAAAACCTTCTCTTCTCTTATTAATCCGCCTCCACCTCCTCCTCCATCGACTCTTACAGCTGACGACTTTGCAGTTTTCTTCACAAATAAGACAAGAACCATCAGTGACCAATTCTCCACACCGCAGACTGAGGATAACTTCACAACGACTAATGCTCACTCTTTCTCCTCCTTCTCTCCACTTTCAGAGATGGACGTTTCCAAACTTATCCTGTCCAGACATCCTACTACTTGCCCACTGGATCCAATCCCCACTCACCTCCTTCAAGCGATTTCTTCTTCAGTCATACCTTCACTTACTCACATTATCAACTCCTCTCTTCACTCTGGAACATTTTCCCTCAGCATTTAAGCAGGCTCGGGTAAGCCCACTGCTGAAGAAACCATCTCTAAATCCAACACTTCTAGAAAACTACAGACTGGTATCCCTTCTTCCATTCATTGCAAAGACACTCGAACGAGCTGTGTTCAACCAGCTCTCTATGTTTCTTGTACAGAACAACCTCCTGGACAGCAACCAATCTGGCTTCAAAAGTGGCCACTCAACTGAGATTGCCCAGCTCTCGGTTACTGAAGCCCTGCGACTGGCAAGAGCAGCTTCAAAATCCTCAGTACTTATTTTGCTGGACCAGTCTGCTGCTTTTGACACCGCTAAATCACCAGATTCTCCTGTCCACCCTCAGAAAGATGGGCATCTCTGGAACCGCACTCCAGTGGCTTAACTCCTACCTTTCTGATAGATCCTTCATGGTGTCTTGGAGGGGTGAAGTTTCTAAGTCACAACAACTTGCTACTGGGGTTCCTCAAGGCTCAGTACTTGGACCGCTTCTCTTCTCCATCTACATGACGTCATTAGGATCTGTCATTCAGAAGCATGGCTTTTCCTATCACTGCTACGCTGATGACACTCAACTCTACTTGTCGTTCCAACCAGATGACCCGACGGTAGTTGCTCGCATTTCAGCCTGTCTGAGTGACATTTCTAGCTGGATGAATGACCATCACCTTCAGCTCAACCTTACTAAGACTGAACTGCTGGTTGTTCCAGCTAACCCATCGTTTCATCACAACTTCTCTATACAGCTGGGTTCGTCAACCATAACTCCTTCCAGGACAGCCAGAAACCTAGGAGTTGTGATGGATCATCAGTTAAGCTTCACTGACCATATTGCTACAACGACCCGGTCCTGCAGATTTGCCTTATACAACATTAGGAAGATTAGACCCTTCCTGTCAGAGCAAGCCACCCAACTTCTTGCCCAAGCTCTTGTTCTCTCCAGACTGGACTATTGCAATGCTCTCCTGGCAGGCCTTCCTGCATGTACTATCAAGCCTCTACAACTGATCCAGAATGCAGCAGCTAGGGTTGTCTTCAATGAGCCAAAAACAGCCCATGTTACTCCTCTCCTCATCAGGTTACACTGGCTACCAGTAGCCGCTCGCATCAAATTCAAGGTACTGATGCTTGCCTACAAAACGACCACTGGCACGGCGCCAACTTACCTAAACTCACTAGTTCAATCTTATGCACCCTCCAGAAGTTTGCGCTCTGCACGTGAACGACGCCTTGTGGTGCCATCCCAAAGAGGTTCAAAATCACTCTCACTGACTTTTTCCTGGACTGATCCCAGCTGGTGGAATGACCTCCCGATCTCAATTCGAACAGCTGAGTCATTACTCATTTTCAAAAAAAAACATCTTAAGACTCATCTTTTTCGCCTGCACTTAACCAACTAATACTAGCACTTACCTTTTTCTTTTTCTTGTCTATCATATTCAAAAAAAAAAAAAAAAAAAAAAAAAACACCCTTGCTACGTGTTCTGTACTAGACTAACTGAGACTTGTCATAGCACTTGTACACCGTTGTTGTTTTCTCGTTGATCTGATTGTTTCTACTGTTCTCATTTGTAAGTCGCTTTGGATAAAAGTGTCTGCTAAATGATTAAAATAAATGTAAAAATGTTTGTTTTTTTTTTTAAATTTTTTAAATTTTTTTGTTGCATAAATCTATTAATCAACCTCTGCCTTTTTCAAAACTACCAAATGTTTTTAAAAAATCCAAGATTTTAACTCTTTAATTGCCAAGTTCATAAATGATGTCACTGATTTTTTGGGAAAAAACAAACATTCAATATAAAAGTAATTGTGGCTGGATATTTTTTTTTTTTTTTTACCTGTTATCACAGTCTTGGGCATGTCAAAGATTAGTAACAACATTGGCTTTGATGCATTTTTAGTTTTTGTGCAGCATTAGATTTTAATTTTTTCTCCCTCATTTGTTGTTCGTGGCTGCTTTTTTTGCCCCATTGACTTCCATTATAACTAAATTTTTTGATTGCAAAGCCATGACACCATAAAATCATGCATTCTTAATGGTTGGTGGTTTTCCCTGTTGGGAAGAGGTAAAATTTGTAATTTTTACAGTTGATCACAAGGTGGGACCATTAACCCTTTAGATAGGCCTGTGCAAAAGAAAGCTTAGTTTCTGACTTGTATATTGAGATATATAGAGTATAACAGCATATTATATTATATTTTGTGTGTGTGTGTGTGTGTGAGTGAGAGAGAGAGAGAGAGAGAGAGAGAGAGAGAGAGAGAGAGAGAATGTGTGAGAGAGACAAATGTACACCTCAGCTCTCAGAACTACATGGAGTAAACAAAAAGTGTATTTATGCACCTAATTTAGTGGATGTTTTCATATTTTCAACAGACATTTGGAAGAGGTTTCTGTCACATAGTACAACAGATGCAGAATTTATGTTTTTCACCTCAAAAAGGGTTGTTTCAGAAGAACTTTAAAAACAAGAACCTTAAAAGACAGTCACCTTCAGTAGTATTTGTTGTTTAAAAGCCATAACATTTTCTGCATTAGACACATTTTACTGTCCACCACTAATCTGAACCCATCTGAGTAAGAGATAAGCAAAGTAGCAGTTCTGGTTGTTTTCAGAGGTGTCAAGTAACAAAGTACAAATACTTCCTTACCTTACTTAAGTAGAAATTTTGGGTATCTATACTTTACTGGAGTAATTATTTTTTCAGCCGACTTTTTACTTCTACTCCTTACATTTTCACGCAGTTATTAAAATTGATATAGTGAGTGTGAGTGATAGAGAGTGTTAATGTGTATGTGTGAAAGTGTGTGTAGAAAGAAAAAGAAAATTACCTGTGCCTCACGAAACAGCTGGCCAGCGGTCAAGTACATCAGTGATTGAAGGCGCTGACATAACCATCTCTTTGTGCCTTAATGCAAACGTCAAGTCCATTTGTGACAATACAGAAGCACTTGGTGTTCTCTTCTTCATTTCTTCTTCCAGTTCTTTGCGAGCACTCTCAATGCTGGCATCATCATGTCCTTCAGGGTAGTTGAGTAGGAAATTTAGTTTGCATTTCTTCTTTTTTTTTTAATGTTTTTCCGCGATGGCTCTCCTTCTGGGTTGTTAGCACCACGCTTTCCTGCATTTTCTGTTACATCAGGAACACTCCACTTTTGAATTTTAGACTGTTCTTCCAGCCCACCCCCAGCCAGATCGCAAAAACCACTTTCCAGCAGATGTGGATGCTGTTTTTACTAGGGCAGATGCTACTTGTTCATAATCTTTATAATCTGGATAGGCTTTAAATGCAAAAATACTTTCAGCCAATTTTTTTCAGGGATTTGATGTTTAAGGTTACTAGACGGTTTGAGGAAAGTGCCATTGTTGAGGTATTTCAAGTTGCCCCCGCCACAGACGATATTCAACAACATCTACTGAAAAGCTAGGAACAACAAAGTCATTTGGCCAGTGCTTCTGTCTCTCCTGAGGTTAAGTAAAGGGAATTTATGTGTCTGTTTTGCTTGCAGAGTCATTAAACGTTTCCACCACATCAACTGGTCTAAGTTTGAGTACAGGAATTATTTTCACCGTTGCTCGGTGCTGAACTAAAGTATGTTATAGACTTTTTATTAAGACCCTAAAGAGTCATATCAACTTGTGGAAAATGGGCATCCGATGACCCCTTTAAAATGTGAGTCTCAAGGTATCCTTTACACACAAAACACTTTACACACTGAGAGCAGGTTCAGTTCAGTTCAGTTCAGTTCATTTTATTTATTTCCCAAAGGCAATTTAGTTGCAACAATCAAACATTTCACATAAACAACAAAAACACAATACATTTCCTTCCTAAAAAGTTCTTACCTTAAATTTAAAAAAATTTCAACTGAGGGGATAAAAAGTTATTTTACCTCCCTGGTTTACAATCAAGACAATTCATGTTTTTCACATTTAGAGAATTAAACCAGCACAACAGTAAAAAAAGATAACAGTGACTCAATATAGGATCTGTAGAACATGCACATCAAAGAGAGTTAAACAGTAAAAAAAGTTAAAAGTGATTAAATTTAGTATATGTAGGATATGCACATCAATTAAATGACTCAGTATTGGGAGAAAATAAAAATTTGTTATCCAAAACAGTGCCCAAATACTTGTACTGTTAAACACTCTCAATACCTACTCCATTAATGCTTGTTTGCTTCTATTAAATAGATTTCATCCAAGAGTTAAAATCAATAGTCATCTCCTTGTTTTTTTTTTGTCTGTATAATGTATTGTTTTTATGTTATAAGAATATTTTTTTTTGTTGAAGTCTATAGACCCCAGGAACAATAGCTACTGCTTTTGCAGCAGCTAATGGGGATCTTAATAAACTAAACTAAACTAAACTTAGTTTTAGAAACATTAAATGCACAATATGTAATATTATTTTATTACAATATCCCAAAACCACTGGAAGTGTTATATATTTTGCTGACTTGTGTACTTGCATTATCCCAAATGTTTCGAAGAATGTTTAAAACTAGTTACACGGACAGTGGCCATAGTGTGGCCTGCCAATGATGTCATAACCCCCCAATTTCTGGTTTTGTTTTGTAGAAAACAAGGAACCACCAAAGACGCTTTAATATGTGGTGTGTGTTTTAATAGACTGGTGACGACCGCACAGAGTAACATTATAACAGGACTTTCAAACGTATCTAGTATGATAAAACAGTGCTGCTTTACCTCTCATATGCACGACCAGAAGCAGCGGACGCGATCAACTCTGGCATAATAAAAGCTTTCAAGCTATACGTGTGTCACGCTTGTTCGTTGGCCTTGTTTCACTTAGACGGCTTATTTTGAATACACACCCTCCAGCGGTGAAAATTACATATTGTGCCTTTACAGTATGTTTCAAGAAAGCATTCTGACACCACATAATAAAATCATAAACCACAGGGCCAAACAAGGAGTCCTCCTCACTCATTAAGCTAACGATTACGGAATTATCAGCAAATTTTATAATATGCCTATTTCTAATGCTGCGTTCACACCAAACGCGAATAGAGCGTCAAATTCGCATCTACCGCGTCTAGTTTGCCGCTTGAACATTTTGAATGCATTCGCGTGTCTAGAGCGAAATAGACGCGCGTAGAAAGCAAGAGTTTGAAGCAAAATTGACGCGTGTCCAAGGCAAAATCCGCTTCTTGTGGGAGGGGCAAGTGCTAGGTGATTGTCTGTTTGCAAGATGGCTGATGTTGATCGAGCATTCGAGGCTTTTCCACTTTTTCCTGCACATGTCCTCTGAATAAACACATTATCTTGTTAGTGAAAAGTAGCTGTATATTTTGGTGGGAAAATAGTTGTAAAAAACGGCGGGAAAGCCGCGGGTCGATAAACATGTACGTGACTCAAAAGTTAAATGTGTATTTACAATACACTCTTTCAAGCGAGGTCCTTTTTATTCCTGTCTCTATAGAAATATAAACTTGTGTCATATAGCTCTGGGTGACTGCTCACTGACAATATCAGTCGTTCCTCCATGTTGAATGAGTGACTCCTGAGCAGGCTCCTGATTGGTTAACACGGCGCAAATTGACGCCAAAGTTCAAATTTTTCAACAGGGCGTCAGACGCGAATTCGCGTTAAATGCGTAAATGCACAAAAAGCACATTCGCGCGAACTAGATGCGCGAATGAGGCGAATTCGCGTCTACCACGCTAAACGCCTCATTCGCGCCGCGAGACCTCCAGACGTGCGTAAACGCATCTTTACATTAACTTAACATTGAAATCATTCGCACCAGACGCTCTATTCGCGTTTGGTGTGAACACAGCATAAAACTATTCTTACTTGTGTACAAGATAAATAATAAGGGGGAGAGGACACATCCTTGAGGTGATCCAGTAGATGACAACAGTCATTCAGAAAAACAGTCATTTACTTTAACTCCCTAAGATGAAAGGCTTTTATGAAGAGTGAGTTACCAAATGAACCTTGCAGTGTCCTTTCTGTGTAAAAGTTTTTCCAAACTGAGAGCAAGTGAAAGACTTTTACCCAGTATGAATTAACATGTGCCTCTTAAGGCTTGATTTAAACGTGAAAGTTTTTCCACATTGAGAGCAGCTGAAAGGTTTTTCTGAAGTGTGAGTTACCAAATGACTCTTAAGTTGTTCTTTCTGTATAAAACTCTTTCCACACTGAGAGCAGATGAAAGACTTTATCCCAGCATGAATTAACATGTGCCTCTTAAAATTACTGTTATATGTGAAATGCTTTCCACACTGAGAGCAGCTGAAAGACTTTATTCCAGTATGAATTTTCATGTGATACTTTAAGCTAGATTTCTGTATAAAACTCTTTCCACACTGAGAACAGCTGAAAGGCTTTATTCCAGTATGAATTATCATGTGGTTCTTAAGGCCTACCTTATATGTAAAACTCTTTCCACACTGAGAGCAGCTGAAAGGTTTTTCTGAAGTGTGAGTTACCAAATGACTCTTAAGTTGTTCTTTCTGTATAAAACTCTTTCCACACTGAGAGCAGATGAAAGATATTCCAGTATGAATTAACATGTGCTTCTCAAGGCTTTCTTTGCGTGTAAAAGTGTTTCCACACTGACAGCAGCTGAAAGGCTTTTTGACTTCTGTTTTTTTAATGCTGCAACTCACTGATTTTTCTCCATTGACATCATGATCTTTCTCCTCCACCTCATTCAGATCTTGTCTTTCTTCTTTCATTTTCATCAGGCCTATAAAAAAAAGAATGAAAATCAAATGGTAAATTTGAAATATAAGAGGTTAAATTATTTGTGTACAGACGAAAATGATGTAAAAACTGTCCTTTGTTAACACAGTGCAATGAAAATAACTAAAAACACTGCATTATGCTGCCAGGCCAATAAATGGTGATATCACTTAGTAAAGAAACACTACACACTGACAGCTCCAGCAAACGAGGTTTGTTCTTTGATCACTTTCTTTAATTTAACAATTTAAATAACATATTACATTCATATCATTGGGAGAAACAATGTTTAGTTTGGTCACTGATTCACACACACGCACACACACAACTCGAATAATTACACATCACAGATCTCTGATTGGGTCAATCTCATGAATCTGTTGAAACGCCATGGCACTAATTATTTTAAATATTAAACATGCAATTTAGTAATATATAAAAACATCATAATAATGACAATACTGTTCTCTACTTTACAAAGAGTAATTTCAACATAGGAATTAATTATTTTTGCATTTTATTGCATTTTCTGCTGAAATTCTCATTACCGCAATGCGTCCAGCTGTGTCTGAACTTATGTTATGTTGTAATTTAAACAAATTAGAATTAAAATATTCTGAAAAAAGTTAATGGATATTCTGCTAGATTTTTTTTCACACTACAGAAAAATGACAGACTGAATATTCATGTATGATATTAATGATACAATAGTCAAAAAAGAAAGTGTCCATGACTGATGAACTCATCCTCCGCAACATTTTTTGTGGGCCATTTATACAGTTATTTTTAGATAAATATTGATTTTAAATTATGCAACACATGGCAGAACCTTCAAAATAGCTACCAAGTAGGCAGATCTCTTCATACTGTTAAAGTTAAAAATTCTCTTGTCAGAAAGTGTACACGATTGGTGTGTGGAGAATCTAAGAAATCCACATTGTGCTAGAGATTCTGAGAAGAAGTCCACGTATTTAAATTAAACCCAAGTGTTGTTAAGAGATTCTGAGAAGTCACATACTCAAAATGTGTTCTATTCATAATGATAAGTTTCATTTCAAAAGTTAAAAATTAATATTTCATGGTAAGGATCTGTCTCATATATATATATATATTAACAGGTTTCATTTTTATATTGAAAAATGTTTTTGGTAAACTTTATGGTATATTTCATATGTAATTTCAAAGTATTTCTAACTGCGTAGTCAGCTGAGTCTGTTTTGCATATGAAGTTGAACTGCACGTATTGTTCTTTTATATCAATATTTCTTAGAATTATCAGTATGATACTTTGAATCTAAAAGAGGAAGAAGTCCAAAATTGAAACATTGACTAGACTATTTTTAAAGGTCAGGTGTTATTAGTGATAGCCAGATGACGACTTATGTCTGGAACAACAGTATATAAGATAGACTCTGCAAAATAGAATAGGGTTTTTGACTTTCTGAGACTCTGTTCTCTCTATCTTTTCAGCTCACTTCCTCTTCTTTGGCTTCACTCGACAACTATTAGACTCAGACTTAGAACTCTTACAGGTTTTTATTCAAATTCAGATACCTTGAAATTCAGATACTTTGATACTCTGATACTTTGATATTTTAATATTTTAATACTAATATTTTGGTACTTTTGATTCGAACAGAATAATTGTTTATGTTTTACTTACAATTTTATTAATGTTTTGATTAATACTGGTTGGGTTCAATCCATCATAAATGGATTGTTATTAAAAATGTACTAACATTGGATTTATATTTTCTATATTTGAAGGTTGTTATTATTATCCAGAACTTTATTTCCAAGTTATGATTTGTGGTTTCTGTTCTCTATATTCTTTTTAATAAATTTACATATTACACCTTGACCGTCTGAATTGGATTAAATTTTGCATCAATGATATTTTGATTTTAATTTCTGAATTGGGTTGTTTTTTGCATTTTTTTGTTTTTTTATTACATAAGTTTATTGTGTTTCATTAGTGTTTTTTTTTGTAAATTGAGTAAAAAAATTGGCTAAATCATCATGGCTTCTCTGTTGTTAGCAAAACATGCTAAGACACCTCATCCTCCACAACACCATTCTCACTTACCGCAACAATTTAAGGCCAGTTGCGGTAGAGAGAACTTATTTTTTTGGTAATGAGAATTTAATCATACAGGCTATTTTTAAATGTAAATAATGAGTTATTAAATTATTTAATAACAAAAAAAAAGCTTAAGCAAAGACTATGGTGACCAATTTCAGAGAAAATGTTTATACCAACCCACCAACTCCCAGGAAGGAGAGAGACATTATGGGTTAGAGGTTACAACAAGAGTAGTTATCAAAAATAGTCTACAGTGTTGGGAATAGGGATGTAATGGTATAAAGACACGTGACATCAGGATGTGACGTAATGTACGAGTCAAAAAATCTAGGCACGTTAACTTTCACTTAAGCTAGCGAATGATCTCAGCTTCAGCGCGGAAAGTGAGGAACTAACTAATCTCTGCTTCATTACAATTTGAAAAAAAATTTTGTTGCAAAAGTTGATCTGCATTCAAAATACCCACTAAAAGAGTTGCACGATAACGTGCATCATCACTACGACACACCCTTTACGGCATTAGTTCTTGCTTTTGTTCACACAGGACTCATTCTGGGACTGAACCTGGATGGTATGGGGGTTTGCATGAGTGCGTGTGGCATGGGCAGCTTACACATCTGGAAAGGCACCATCAATGCTGAAGGTATATCCAAGTTCTAGAACAACATATGCTCCCATTCAGACGTCGTCTCTTTCAGGGAAGACCTTGCATTTTTCAACATGACAATGCCAGACCACATACTGCATCAATTACAACATCACGTCTGCGTAGAAGAAGGATCGGGGTACTGAAATGGCCAGCCTGCAGTCCAGATCTTTCACCCATAGAAAACATTTGGTGCATCATAAAGAGGAAGATGCGACAAAGAAGAAATAATACAGTTGAGCAACTAGAAGCCTGTATTAGACAAGAATGGGACAACATTCCTATTCCTAAACTTGAGCACCTTGTCTCCTCAGTCCCCAGACGTTTGCAGACTGTTATAAAAATTGACATTTGATATGTCATCTATGTTGTATTCTGAATAAAATATTAAAATTTGAAACTTATTTGATTACTTCTTTTACGACCCTGCGTTCTACTTGCTCGCCTGCTGGTGGTGGTGATCTTCCAGGAGAGCTTGGGAGATTGCACACCCCTGTTACCTAATTGCCACTTAAATATGGAGAGGATAAAACCTTGGACTCAATCACTCCTCTTCACTTCCTCCAGGGGATCGACACCCTCTGGAGAAGTCACTTGTTTTGCCAACCTTTATTTGTTTACAGTCCATACCAGCCTTTTCTGCTCCCCATAAGGATTATGATTTATTCTCTTTTTGATTTTGATCCCTAGACTTCGTTATATTAAGTTATTTGTGTTTTTGAAGACTAATAAAATCTTGCAAGTCATTTCTTCAGTGTACTTGTATACGTTATGTACGGTCGAAACGAGCTGGCCGTAACATAAATTGGATGTCTCGTCCGTGATCCTATGGGGGTAGGAAACGTTGGTAAGTATGGGCTGTATGTGAGTATGTTTTTGTGAATGGTTGCCTTTTTTTATAAATGAGTGTTTCCAGCTGGATTGTGACAACAATCCTTCCAACGGAGCGGTGTTTGTTGTTTTTTGTTGTTATTTTTTTGGGGGTTTTTTTTGGAGGTTATCCTGGGTGGAGATTAACTCTCTGTAGGGGGTACGCTTCCGGACCTTCAGTTTGACTGATTGTCGCGGAGCTCAGCGTTTAATGCCGTCCCGAGCCCGGTACATCTCTGAAGACCAGGTAGGATTTAGTTAGTGTTTTCTGAGTTAGGAGCTGGAGTTTTCTCATATTGTAAATGGTAAATCCATTGTACAAAAATAAATAAAGGTAAATCGTTGTGTTTGTGTATAGTGCGGTTTAATTACGCGCTTACACTGTGTTTTGACTTGTGGGAAGTTTTTGTGAATGAGCATAGGTTGTGTAATACGGTGACGTCGTTTTTTGAAGTGGCTTATGAGAGTTGTAAACAGCGTCTCATGTGTGTTAGCTAGTAGTTTCGTTTGTGTTATTGTGCGTATACAAATACAAACAAAATTTCTTCGGTGATCGAAGATTTCTTTGCGTGTTTTTGTGTTGGTTTTTTTTGTTGCAGTTTTGAGCTGAAGTTAGTGCAAATCGCCGAACGCTTCAGTGTCGATCTTACTTCTCAGGAAAAGAGGCTGAAGGAAACTATTGTGACTACTTTGAAGCGGTCACTTGTTGATAGTGGAGTTATAGAGGTAAGCACTGAGTTAATTACTCCCAGTGAATCGGTTGTGTTTACTCCTGCTGAGGTTTATAGTGAAGGTGAGACAAAATATCCAGAATTGTCTTTGCAAGAGAGGCAATTGCGTTTAGATGCCGCGAAAATTCGTGATGAACGCGACGGTCGCGATATGAAAGAACGAGCGGTAGAAAGAGAATTTGAAGAGAGAAAATTAGATCATCAGTTAGCTATGCGAAGACTGGAGCTTGAGTTAGTGAAGGAACGAGAAGAGAGGACGTTTCATTTAGAGAAGGAACGAGAAGAGAGAGCGTTTCAGATAAAAAAGTTGGAGTTAGAGTTAGCAGCAAAGTCAGCTGAAGTCTCACAAGCGAATGTGCCTCCTGTTTTACAACAACAAGCGAATGCAGGTGAACCTGTGTTTGACGTTCACAGAAATATGAGATTAGTGCCGCCATTTTCTGAAAAGGAAGTGGGTAAATATTTCTATCACTTTGAACGTGTTGCTTCATCTATGAAATGGCCGAAAAGCTTTTGGACTTTATTGTTACAGTGTGTGTTCACAGGTAAAGCTCAGGAAGTTTATTCTGCACTCTCACTGGAACAGAGTGGTGAGTATGAGGTTGTGAAATCTGCTGTGTTACATGCATATGAAGTCGTGCCTGAGGCATATCGTCAAAAATTTAGGAATTTGAGTAAAGCTGATGAATGTACTCATGTTGAATTTGCAAGAGAAAAAGAGAACTTATTTGATCGGTGGTGCACTTCAATGAAAGTTACAACTAAGGAGGAATTAAGAGAATTAGTGCTCATAGAGGAGTTTAAACATTGTGTTCCTCATGCTGTAGCTACGCATCTTACTGAACACAAGGTGAATACACTTTCTGTAGCTGCTATTATGGCTGATGAATTTGTGTTAACCCATTGTGGGTCATTTAGTTCAGTCGTTCTTAAAACCAACGATATGAGTAAGTCTAAGTTTTGCTTTCAACCTAAGATAAAGTCTTCTGGGAGTAGGAATATTAAGGAGACAGTTGCTGAACATTCTAGTAAACCTGTACTCTCACGAGACATGGTTTGCTTTTATTGTAAAAAGCCTGGTCATAAAATATCTGACTGTCTTATTCTCAAGAAGAAAGAGAGATTGTTGAAACCTGTTGCTTTGGTTTCTACCTCACCATTCACTGTTGATACCTGTAATGAGAAAGATAGTCATTTATCTAGTTCTAGTGATAAATCTGATCAGTGTATAACTTCCTCCGTTGATTATACACCTTTTATCACTGAGGGAAATGTGTCATTGCCTGGTTCGAATGAAACGGTGCCAGTACGTCTGCTTCGAAATACGGGAGCCGCACAGTCGTTTCTTTTAGAAGAAATTTTGCCTTTAACTTCTAAAACCGCTACTGGAACTCATGTATTAGTGCGAGGTTTTGGGATGGGGTTTGTGGAAGTGCCTTTACATCGAATCCATCTTTCCTCTACCATTGTATCTGGTGATGTAGTGGTTGGGGTTCTTTCTGCACTTCCAGTCCCTGGGATTACATTTATTCTGGGAAATGATTTAGCTGGTGAGAGTGTTTGGGGACAGAGTGGTGTGGCAGCTCCGCCCGTAATAGCATCTATACCTAGGAAATCTGCTATTGAAAACTTTAGAGAATTTCCTGATTTGTTTCCAGCTTGTGCAGTTACTCGATCAATGGCTAAACCGTTATCTGAAAATCAAGTTGAAGTTCCATTGCATGACACTTTCTTTTATACTGTTAATACAGGGAAGCAAGGATCTGATGTATTTAAATGTCCTGAGCAAAGAGACCTGAAGTCCTGTTCTTCTTTGTCTTCTGACAAGAAAGATTCAACAGTGCTGCAAAGTGAATCTGCTGATACATCTGAGGTTCTTTCCACTCCTGAGAAAACCAATGTTGATCTCTCTGATGTTGATGACTGTTCTCTGACTACTTTGTTACAGATCTCTCTAGAGGATTTAATTCAAGCTCAACAGAGCGATGAGACTCTTAAACCTTTGTTTTCTGCAGCAGGGTCTAAGAAGTGTTCTGATCCTCTGTCTTTTTCATACTTTCTTGATGATGGTCTGCTTTGTCGGACAGGGGTCCTGCATAAACATGTTTCTTTAGACCCTAAAAATCACATTGTGGTTCCTTTTCCAGTGAGAGACTCTGTGTTGCATTTAGCTCATCAAGGACTTGCTGGTCATACCGGAGTTCGTAAAACATATGATCGGGTCTTACGACAGTTCTATTGGCCTAAGGTAAAACGAGATGTGGCAAAACATATTCGATCTTGTCATACGTGCCAGATCACCGGTAAGCCAAATCAAAAAGTGGCTGTTGCTCCGTTGCAGCCTATTTCCGTTGTTTCCACTCCTTTCGAGCATTTGACAGTTGACTGTGTTGGTCCTTTGCCCCGGTCTAAGACTGGTTACCAATACCTTCTAACTGTTATGTGCCAGACTACTCGTTATCCTGCTGCTTATCCGTTAAGGTCCATCACTACAAAATCTGTCTTGAAGGCCCTCACTAATTTTATGTCTATCTTTGGAATTCCCAAAGTTATTCAATCCGATCAGGGTTCGAACTTTATGTCAAAACAGTTCTCAAAAGGCCTGCGTCAACTTCGAGTAAACCACAATATGTCTAGTGCCTATCATCCACAGAGTCAAGGAGTTCTTGAGAGGTTTCATCAAACCCTGAAGTCCCTTTTGAGGTCATATTGTGTGGAACTCGATGCGGATTGGGAAGAAGGTCTGCCGTGGATGTTATTGGCGATACGTGAGGTTGTCCAAGAAAGCCTTGGGTTTAGCCCAAATGAATTAGTGTTCGGACATGTAGTGCGAGGACCTACGGCTATGTTAGCTGAGGAGTGGCGAATGTCGAAACCTTCTGAAAACATCTCAGATTATGTGAGTGGATTCCGGCGTAGATTGTATGAGGCACAACTCTCGCTAAAAAGAAGTTGAGTAAGTCTCAAATAAAAATGCAACAACATTTTGACAGAAAAGCTAAGTTAAGGGAGTTTCAGGTGGGTGATCAAGTATTGGCTTTGCTGCCTCTACCTGTCAACCCATTTCAGGCTAAATTTACAGGTCCCTACAGTGTAGTTAAACGTCTTTCCGATAATAATTATCTGTTGAATACTCCTGACAGGAGAAAAAAAGTACAAGTCCGTCACAGTAACCTGTTGAAATTGTATATAGCTCCTGTTTGTTCTGTTACTGTTACGGTGGTAAACTCTTGTGACTTTTCAGAATCCTCTCCTCTCTTTTGCAGTACGAGGGGGGATTCTTTAGAGAATGCTGAGGAGGATGAGAGTTTTCTTTCTCAAGCGAAAGTCGACGGGCGACTTAAAAACTCTGAGATTCTTCTTAACCTGTCCTCTCATCTTTCTTATTTGACAGAGAAAGAGAGGAGTGATGTCACTGAGTTGGTGATGTCATTTCCCTCTCTTTTCCTTGACGTTCCCGGTCGTACTTCTGTCATAGAACATGATATCGACGTAGGAACCTCACGTCCAGTTAAACAGAACGCCTATCGAGTCAATCCTTTTAAAAGAGATTTGCTGAAACAAGAGGTGAACTATCTGCTTGCTCATAATCTGGCTGAATCTAGTTTGTTCGTGGAGCTCTCCTTGTGTTTTAGTAAATAAACCCGATGGCTCATATCGATTCTGCACAGATTATCGAAAACTTAACTCCGTGAAAAAGCCGGACTGTTTCCCTTTACCTCGAGTTGATGACTGCGTCGATCATGTTGGCTCTGCCCGTTACGTCAGCAAATTCGACCTCTTAAAGGGGTATTGGCAGGTGCCTTTGACTAGTCGTGCTAAGGAATTATCTGCCTTCGTTACGCCTGATGCTTTCCTGCAGTATACGGTGATGCCTTTCGGAGTTCGAAATGCACCCACGACTTTCCAGCGACTCGTAAACCGTATACTGTATGGAATGTCAGGATGTGAGGCATATCTTGATGACGTCGTGCTGTATAGTTCCTCCTGGTCTGAGCATCTTAACCAGATTAAAGAATTTTTTTCTCGTTTAGCAAAGGCTAATCTTACAGTTAATCTCGCTAAATCTGAATTTGCGAAAGCAACTGTTACCTATTTGGGTAAGGTAGTGGGAAATGGTTGTGTAAAGCCCATTGAGACTAAGGTAGAAGCTATTTGTAACTTTCCAGCTCCTACCACTCGTCGTGAATTGCGACGATTTCTCGGCATGGTGGGATATTATCGGAGTTTTTGTGACAATTTTGCCAGTGTAGTCTCACCTCTTACCGATTTATTGAGTCCGAAGTTACCTTTTCAGTGGTCTGAGCCCTGTCAGCAGGCTTTTGAAAATTGTAAGGCTTTGCTGGCATGTGCCCCTGTTTTGACAGCTCCGAATTTTGAAAAGTCTTTTAGTCTTGCAATTGATGCAAGTGCTTGCGGTGCGGGCGCTGTTCTCTTGCAGGAGGATTCGAACCAGGTTCTACATCCTGTAAGTTACTTTTCTAAGAAATTAAATCGACATCAACAGGTATATTCCACCATTGAGAAAGAAGCTCTTGCACTAGTGTTGGCCGTACAACATTTTGAGATATATCTAGGGTCAATTGCTGCACCGATTATCATTTATACGGATCATAATCCTTTGGTCTTCTTAAATCGGATGAGGAATCGAAATCAGCGACTAATGCGATGGAGTCTCATTTTACAACCTTTCCATCTCGAGATTAAACATATTCGAGGAAAAGATAATGTAATAGCTGACACACTTTCTAGAGCGTAACATTTCTGCGTTGTCCGTTCCTTTTTCTTTGCATCTCTAGGGCCCAGAGGTGTTGTAGAATGAAGAAAAGACGACGTTCCTTTGGATTACCAGAACTTATAATGTGTTCGTTCTGGTTAGTGTTTAACTGTCTTTCCTTTGTTTTGTTTTTTTTAGATTCGTTGCAGAATCTTTATTTTAGGAGGGAGGTGTTACGACCCTGCATTCTACTTGCTCGCCTGCTGGTGGCGGTGATCTTCCAGGAGAGCTTGGGAGATTGCACACCCGTGTTACCTAATCGCCACTTAATTATGGAGAGGATAAAACCTTGGACTCAATCACTCCTCTTCACTTCGTCCAGGGGATCAACATCCTCTGGAGAAGTCACTTGTTTTGCCAACCTTTATTTGTTTACAGTCCATACCAGCCTTTTCTGCTCCCCATAAGGATTATGATTTATTCCCTTTTTTGATTTTGATCCCTAGACTTCGTTATATTAAGTTATTTGTGTTTTTGAAGACTAATAAAATCTTGCAAGTCATTTCTTCAGTGTACTTGTATACGTTATGTACGGTCGAAACGAGCTGGCCGTAACACTTCCACATTGCATTCTGTTTTTATTCACAATTTGTACAGTGTCCCAACTTTTTAGGGATTGGCAAAATGTTATGGATTTTGTATCGATAGACAAAACTGTTTTCGCATACCACAGCGACAAATTACAGGCATGATGCCAAAATGACACTTCAGCCTGTATCTCTGCAATGCTTTGGCATACTGACACCACACTTTGTGTGTGCCATTGTTACCTCACACTGAACACACCAAAATGATTTGATTACAGCGCCACCTGTTGGTCAAAAGTTATAAGCCATTTAATCATAATACTAGTGCTTGTACGTATGATTTTTCCACAATTTCAATTACAATCATCCTAAAATTGCTGTAATTGCTCATTGTTGCATTTGGTGTGATGCTCCATGCCATGCTTAGCTCCTCAATTTGCCGCTGGAGTGCTTGGCCCCGCAATTGCTGCTTGCAGCTATATTTTATATTTATATTTATTAATTTATTATTTATTTATTTATTTGTGCACACTGGTATATATGGTTTATGAGGACACAAGTGTGTGTAATGTCATGGGTACTACAACATAAACATGGTTTATGAGGACACTTCCTGTGTCCCAGTAAAACAAAAGGCTTAAAAAAAAAAAGTTTTTTTGAACATAATTGTGTACTGTACTGCATATATAAAGGAAGGTATTGGCAAAGTCCCACCTGTAGTAAATCAGTATGAGTTATACACGCCTTACAGTTTTATTTTAAATGTTAGAAGTCACGTTAGTGAAAATACATTGGATGTTTTAAACCCAATCGGTGGAATTGTCAGACGGTCCCTTACGCATCAAGCGCCGCTATAGCACGTCAAAGCTTTCTCCGGTTTAAATTTGCTGCTACAATACACTTAGGCTGTTTTTAAATAATATTTTAACATTGATATAAAGTTGTTGCATATTGTTAAAACTAATCGTGGTTGTGGTGTCTTTGTAGGACTGTCGAATGTCGGGCGCGAATATCGAACCTAAAACAAACTTTACCATGCTGGTTTCTCTAGCGTAAAAACTTATTCAGTCTTACAGGCTCAGAATTCAATACAGTTTCTTGATTTTCAAAAAGCAAAAATAAAGTCTAATTAAAGTAATAATTAAATCTCCTCAGTGTCAGTGCAGTTACATTTCCATAAGAATTTTAAAACATGGATTTAAGACAATTTAATGATAATGTCTTATTTTTGCATAAAGGATTTGTGTATGTACCACAAATATTATTTAAAGATGAATGCAGAATAAACACCAACCTCCTTGTTCCTTGGGTTTTATTCTCCTGGCTCCTCGAGTTTTATTCTCTGGGTTTCTGGCTCCTCGAGTTTTATTCTCCGTGTTTCTGGTTCCTCGTGTTTTATTCTCCGGGTTTCTGGCTCCTCGTGTTTTATTCTCCCGGTTTCTGGTTCCTCGTGTTTTATTTCTCGGTTTCTGGTTATTCTCCCAGTTTCTGGCTCCTCGTGTTTTATTCCCCGGGTTCCTGGCTCCTCATGTTTTATTCCCCGGGTTCCTGGCTCCTCGTGTTTTATTCCCCGGGTTTCTGGCTCCTCGTGTTTTATTCCCCGGGTGTCTGGCTCCTCGTGTTTTATTCCCCAGGTTTCTGGTTCCTCGGTTTTTATTCTCCAGGTCTCTGGTTCAATTGTGATCTCTTCACTCTCCTCTTTAACAAACTCCATCTTCACAGCAGCAGATCTCAGTTCAGATGATACTCCTCAAGATATTCCTGCTTGCTTCAAAACGTAGTCACGACTGTGAGGATGAGAATATTACAGGTATTGACCTGATTAAAAAAAATGTATTTCTTTATTTACAGAAACAACTTTTCTAACAGTTTGTATTAAACCAGCATCACGAAATAAAAAAACAACAGAATGCGGTGAAACTAATCATCTTCCACTGAGGTTTAATGGTGTTTTTCAAACAAACGAATGTTTTTTAGCGCCACACGCTGAACTGGAGAGAGGAGAGAAAAAAAAAGTGACGTGTCATACAGCCAAGTATGGTGACCCATACTCAGAATTTGTGCTCTGCATTTAACCCATCCAAAGTGCACACACACACAGCAGTGACACACACACACACCGTGAACACATTTATGCTGCTGCGCCTGAGGAGCAGTGGGGGCTCGGTGCCTTGCTCAAGGGCACTTCGGTCATGGTACTGATGCCCCGAGATTCGAACCCACAACCCTAGGGTTAGGAGTCAAACTCTCTAAACACTAGGCCATGAGAAAAAGCGCCGATCTGCAAAAATTAATTATAAATAAAATAGACTTGCATGGTATTTGATCAACACCAGTACGTGGTTTTTCTGTTTTTTATTTGGCAATTCCAACACGAGCTAAATATGACAGGCCTGACACAGCACTTTCTTACATAAGAAGTGACTTGGTTGGTTTCTTAGTTTTGTCATGGCCATGACATAACTAGTGGGAACGTGATATTATGTTGTGGCCACTAGATATTAATTTGTGGGAACATCATATTAACTCGTGGGAACATGATATATGTCGTGGCCACGAGATAAGGATGTCGTTACCTTGACAAAATTATGTATTGGCCTCGAGATGTTATGTTGAGGGAACAACATCCATTTCTGGTGGCCACGACTTCTAATGTTGAGGGAACGACATGTTTTTCATTTGGCTACAAGTTTAATGCATAAACAAATCTGCGTGACCATAGCAACCCAGGATTAGCGGAGATGGATTCATTAATATTTTATTTTGAATTAAGAAATTATTATATTATTTACAGTTTTAAACTTGACTAAAGACCTTTACAGTGTCTTGGAGTCTCATACCTGTGCTTGTGAGTGCTGTCTGCCATGTTTATGTGGTGTGGATGCGAACAAAACAATGGATTATTTACCTAGAGATATGGATGTATGGACTCATTTCAATAAAACACCTCTGGTAAGCATCGTTGAGCATTTATTTTTAGTATTTTACTAGTGCAGGCTATTGTTTTCCCCCAAATTTCTTAAAATATGTACGATATTACTCTGTTCCAGAGCATATGCATGACTGCCAGCCTTGAGTGGCAGCCTTACTAACCAATAGAGTGAGCGCACCTCCGTTCTTCCCAATCAACTGCGTAAATGCCCACCGTTTAAAAAAAAACAAAAACAAAATGGAAAGTAGGAGAGAGTGGGATTATGGTGTCTACAGTGTCAGGTCAATAGTTAGGCAAATTAAAACTAAATAAAAGTTATATAACTTAAGCTTTGAAAAGACAGACAACGAACAAAAAAGATAATTTACAAGAGCTGCGTCACAATGCATATCAAGAGCATCTCTTATTGCATGTTCGTTATTCCCAATTCAGAAGACCGCACACACAGCCTGTGTCTCTGATTGCTTCTCATTAGAGGTTGACCGATATATCGTTTGGCCGATATTTGGCATTTTTTAATACATCGGCATCAGCCGATATCCGTGTTTAGTAGCGTCGATTTAAATTCAGGCACGTCGGCGGGCAGCCCCGTGTTATTGGTGCGGTGGAAAGTGCTGCTGCCGCATGTGAAGGACCCCAAGCCAAAACTTTTGAAAGATTCAACAACAGTCCTGGGAGATAAAGGTAGTCAGAGAATTTCTCTCTGTAAATGAGGTGGAGAAGGTGGCAGCTCTCACAAACACTGCAGCGTGATTGAGGGCTACGTTACTCCGCCCCGCTCACAGACAGCAGCGTGCTCGGAGAGACAGCTGTCCTGGAGCAGCACAGAACGGTGAATGACATTTGTTCGGAAGCATGGTTTGATGCAGACAATAGCCAGGTTTCCATCCAACTCATTTGCATTTGGATGTCAATATTTGATCATTTCCATGATCGATCGTCGTTTAAATTAACGATCAATTAATAACCTTAATGCTGCAAAATGCGTCTGCAGCTGTATTATTATTATTATGTGCAAAAGCCACTCAGAAAAAAAGCTTTCTCACGCGAATTAAAGGTGTTTTAGTCTGAATAAAATGCTAGTAGCAGGACTGTAAAATAAATAGATGTGATTATGATCATTTGATATAATGAAGAGCGCGCACCATACGTTTGAGATCACAGGGCTCCAAACAAAAAAAATCGAGTAAGGAGCCATTGGCTCCTATAAGAAAAAGACTTAGGAGCCAAATATTTTTTTTAGGTGCCACAGAATAAACGTGTTTTATTTTACGATTATTATTATTTATTTATTTACATTTCAGCATTTCAATCATACTGTCATGTGTTTATGTCTCATCTTTTCTTGACTTTATCTGCATTTTAATCCATCTTGTAGATGACCTGGGAACTAAGGTTCACTTAAAGTGGGAACTAAATGTCTTTTCCAGCTTGAAATCTACAGTCACAAAGAATTGTTCATTACACAGAATCTGTACCAGTATCATGGAGCATAAGCATCACTTGGCCACTGAGTGTAGCTTGGGCTCCTCCTACATGAGACATTTCAGTAAGTTGTACTGTAGGCTCTCTTATAAAATAGCCTACCTTTTGATGTTCATGTTCACTATGTACTATATTAGTAAAGAGAAAGATTAAATGGGTTCACTTGCCCTTGAACTGAGGCGCTAAAGCGACCGCGCCTGCCGCATTAAGGAGCGCCAAAACTGTATTGTTCTGAATTTCGTTATGAATTCGGAATAATTTTAAAGCTGGTACTTTTTATTAAAAAGTAACAAAGCACAGAGCTTTTTGCGATTACTGGACGGCAGTTGCACTTCAAATAATGAAGTTCACGCATTAAAAGAACACAGACCAAGATCTTGTTTAGAAGAAGCCATATTAGTAATTATTATAAACGAGAATTGTTAACGATATTGCCAATATCCACACAGCTGACAGCTTTACCTGTTCTAGTTTGTTCAAGTTGTGCACGAAATAGACGCTGTATTTTCTGCACTTTCCCTTCTTACGTCTCCGTCATTTCTCTCTCGCTGCACAGCGGAGCTGCGTTTATCAGACTGTGTGCGTCAGCACTGATGTGCGGCTGAGAAGAGGACTGTCTGAAACTCTCTTTTTCCACTAAAACTTTGATGTGCATCGTCACAGTTTAATACGTGAACATAAAAGATTTGATCGCAAAACAATTAGGAAAAAAGACATTACATTAAAATTTTTAAGTTATAGCATGTAAATATATACCCAGATAGCAATAACACTCGGGCTGATTCTGGCTGAAATGCGTCTCTGTCGGTTCAGTCTCGGCATCGGTGAGAAGATAATGGACCAGAGCCGCGCCGACTCTACAAAACACTTCTGGCTGACAGACGGCTTTTTCTCTATGGGCCGATCTCGGCTGAAAGCTGGTGTACACGCGGCAGGTCCACACTCGGTGTAGTTGTGTGTATTAACCTTCGGCCTGAGCTCGTTTTATCACAGACGGGGCGCTGCTAGAATGAAGCAAATCATCCGCCTGAGGAAACTTTTTTAGCGGTTAAATCCTGAGGAGCTTTCGGCGGGTAGTCGCCAGTGGAGACCTCAGCAAAAACCTCACTCGCAAATTAATATTTATGGTCGCAAATGCGACTGTTTTAGTCGCAGTTTGGAACCCTGGATCATTTTACTTTGTTGACTGTTTTCTGTCAAGGAGACCACTGAATGCGCCTCTTTAAATGGTTTCGTGGTGCTCGTTGTTGTATTTTAAATCGCAATTGCAATGTTTTCAAATGACACTATAGTATTAAAAATAAAATTATCCCAAACGTAACTGGCTGCGCAGTCAGTGAACGCTTTTTTCACATTAAACATTTTATGCAAGTATTATGACCAGTACTTAATTTGATCCTGTTCTGCAAAATGTTCGATTTTGAATTTTTGCATTCCGGTAGGCCTATTTGTTTTAAAAAATCCTGCATTTACAGTGCATTAGATCGTGACAGTGGGTGGTGCGTGCAGACGAGGACGAGCGAGCGCGGGTTTGGCTAGATGTATTTGGAGGTTATTGCTCATGTCTCGTTCTGCACATATCCACATGTTTCCATATTCGCAATGTATCTGAATGTTAAACTACAAGGTTTTTTTTTATTTTTTTTTTATGTAAACTAGACGGAAAAGATCATCCTCTTCACATGAGCAAAAACATCCTTGGCATAACAGCAGAGTTGACCGGTATACTACGATCTATTTAAACTGACCAGTGTAACCTTTTATATGTTTGGTTGACTGTACTTAATCTTAATAATGAACAGACTGCGATGTGAGTTTGAAGTTAGAATGCACTTTAGATGTTCTGTGTCATTTATACCAAACACCAATGTTGCTGCTTCCTAGTGTGTTTGCAGCACTACTACTATTTATTATTTATATATTTTATTTTTTATATTTTTCAGTTTAATTGATTTTTATTTATAAAATTGTATTTATTTTAATGTATATTTAAGTTTACATTTATGTTCCAACAAACTTGAAAAATACTGCTTGATAAATGCTCTAAAACTTTTATGTAAATGATTGACTATATATATATTACCTGTTTTATATATTTAATACTTGGTCAGTTTATTGATTTGTTTGGTTAACTTTGGATATTTTTTTTTATTTTTAATACTGTGCAGTGCACAAAATTAAGATTCGAGAGATGGTTCAAGTCAGTGCTCAATAAATGATAAGTTTAGAAATGTTGTGCATCCACTTATTATTAGTGTGACATTTTAGCATGCAAATGAAGGGGAAAACTTCAAGATATCAGTCCCTAAAAATCGGCAGCACATATCGGCCATCGGCTGACCCTGACCTCTAAAAACATCGGCATCGGCTATAGAAAAACCCATATCGGTCGATCTCTACTTCTCATACTCGCTCCTCTTCTCCACGCGGCGAGAATCCTGCGCCACGCACGAGCCGTTCACACTTGCCGCACTCACGCAGCCGGTTTCATAATGCTCGGTTATATTCGTGCGCGACCCTGCACCGCAAATCTCCACGAGCGCATCTGGCAGTCTGGATGAGGCTCGACACACGCGCGCAACCTGCTTCAACTCGCGCCTGGCTCCGCTTTTTAAAACGAATGTAAATGTGCTAATTTCACTTGACTAAAGGAAACATCAAACTTCAGTCTAAAGTGCAAACATGCAGCACATTTTCCATAAAGTGAAACATTCAGCACATTTTCCACTTGTTCTTAAAACCCAAATACAGTGTAACATGTAATACTTTAATAATTGACTAAAGAAATAGTTCTTTATATAAAAAATTAATATTTCCAGTGAAATTCAGTAACTAAGTTAATTCTATCAAATTTGTTATACTATTATAGTCTTGTCTGTTATATATATATATATATAAAACCCCTCCCAAACACATTTGAAAATTGAAGGGCTTTCAGGGTTATAATGGGAATTGTATTGGACAGAACAACAGTAATTCCTATTGGAATAATGCAAAAAGCAAAAAGGAATTTTGTAATGGTTTCATGGAAACTGTAAGAATTTCTGTTTTTTTTTTTTCAGTCTTATTTTTTTTCAGCAGGGTAATGATACTCATACTGTGCTGCACATTACTGATAATATTGAGCTGAAGCTTGACTTTGAACATTTAAAAATCGCAAATCAAATCGCAATATCTGTCAAAAAAATAAATTCACAATTAGATATTTTCCCCATATCGCACAGCCCTAGTAGAGACACACAGGAGTAAAGTAAGTTCAAGTAAAGTGTCGGCCAGTTATTTTTTGCATTAACTGCAGGGAATATTTACTGAAGAGACCGGATCAACAGCAAGCTTTGGATCTACTGAATGTGTATTTTTCAAGCATTTTATTGCAGGGTTCACTGTTATTTATTGGCATAGCCAATGACTGGTGAAAAAGTGTTTATTAATTTACTTCGATGTATAGTAAACCAGATTTTTACCAAACCTCTGACTTTTGTTTTTCTGCAGAACTCAAAAGAAGATACTTTGAAGAATGCTGGTAATCAAAACCACAAGTATGTCAGGTATGGACACTATAAAGGGGACTAAATTATTTCCTATCACGATTTTTTGATCAATTTTGCGATTTCGGTTTTAATCACGATTTTGACACACACAGACATGCTTTACAGTCATAAATGCATTCAGTATAAATTTGAAACATATTTCCAAAAGAAAACCAATGAGAGCTTTATCAAAAAGTTGTACATGCCTCTAGAACAGACATAAGTCAAAATAATCACGAAGTAAAGATGTCAAACAAAATGTCTAGACATATGGCCAAAAAAAAATTAATAAAATACAAATAAAATAAAACCTGTGTCCAGGGCTTTTTTTTTTTTTTGCCATGCATTGTTCATAGAGCTCATTGTAGCGGTGCCTCAGGTGCTGAAATATATTTATTGCCCAAGGTTCACATGCACTCCGTTTGCAGTGCGTATACAGTATGTGTATGCTGTGCAGAAGCAGCAGCGAGAGCGCGTGATTGTAACGCGAAAGCACATTAAAATAATGCGCGAGCGCGAATCTATCCGCTCGCAAGCAGATTTCCTTTGCTCTGTCAGAAAATCAGACGCGCGTGCTCAGATACATGCTGCTCTCGTCCGGAGAGAGTGCGCACACTTAAAACGTGTCTCCTCTCACTCACTCACAACTCTCTCTCTATGCTCATGCTAGATATTCATTCTTTTCGCACCTTTCGATTTCTAAACTTTTCTGTTCACATATTTTACCGTGTGCAGTGTGAAGGTCTGATCCATTAACATGGGCTCGGAGAAAATATGCATCACAGACAGAGTTTGAACCTGGAGTTAGGCATATGCCCAGTCTGTTCTGTTCTCGCACTCCACTTAGGTGCGCTACATTCTGATTGGATCGGATAGCATACTGCAGAAGGTCGGGACCGCGGAAAATCGTGCTATAAAGCGATTTAGAAATCGTGCACGCTCAAATCGTGATTTTATTACGATTTCGATTAATCGCACAGCCCTACTACACTACAGGTCAAAAGTTTTTTTTTGTGGGTGGGGGGGGACTTAATAGCAAGGATGCATAAAATTGATTACCAGTGGTAGACAAGACTTGTAATTTTACAAAAAATTAACTTTATGTTTGCTTTTTTTGGGTGGGCCAAATAATACAGAAGAGATGCTAGAAATCTCCTTTACTCTTTATCATTTTTTTTTTTTTATCTTCTGAGAAGCTCAAGAATTATGGTTCTTTGGTAATTGCAATATTGTTTAGGTTTATCTTCTGATAGTGAAGCAGTATTAAATAGGCCTGTCACAATAACAAATTTTGCTGGACGATAAATTGTCGAAGACGTGCGCGTGCGTGTGTTAACTCACTGGGCGCGTACACACATGCAACCACACACCTACAGACATATTTAGCTGAGCAAGCCAAATGAAGTGTGCGAAAAGTAGGCCCATTTCAACAGACAACGAAGTTACTTGCAAAATATTCTACGCGGTATTAAAATAAAGCAGTAGTGCAAGTACAATGCTGTATCACTTGCGATGCAAACATCCACAAGCGAATGTAAGGTTCTTCCCAAAGCTGGCCGCTCTAGCGAGACGTTATCTCTTTATTCCCGGGTATTAAATACAGAGCCCCGCACATGACATGCAAGAAAAAAACTAATTATGTGCACGTTTTACTAATTTGTTCCCTCGATGTACTAAAACGTGCACACGATTACTATTACATTTCCTCCATTTGCTAGATCGTCCGCACAATTTACTAATTTGTTTTCTCGATTTATAAATTTAGCCTACTTTTTTCCTGCATGCCATGTAATTAAAGCACATCACCACCAGACATTTATACCAGGTGCCTCATATATGACGCAATCTCCTGAACTGTTTCATATCTTTTTATCATGACTTTATTTTTTGCACCAAATTATGTAGAGTTTTATCAATAAGTGTACTGATAATTATTTTCACTGATAACTTCATTAACTATCCCATCTTTAATAAGACAAACATATTTCTATTGTTTATATTGTGTAATCTATGAACTGATGTGTTCAGTTTTCTGTGCTCTTGACTTGGTAACACTCTGCATGGTTGAAGAACAGGTGCAATGTTCAAAATGTTTTGGCTAAGTATTTGTAGAATGTAGCGCTGAATAAATGTTGATTTGTGAATGAATGCAGTGTGTTTTTGTCTATTTTTTATTAGAATTTATTGTTTTTGTGTTGGTTCGCATTATGAATGTATTTACTATGAATCCCCCCTAATTCGATTACAATTAGAGTTCACAAGCTTTATTTTTTGCACCAGAGAAGGTTTGAGTTTATTAGTTATTTGTGTATTTCAAGGTAATGGTCGGAGCACATCAGGCCCGGACTAAAGGTGAGGCGTAAATATTGTGGTATTTTGGTCGTTAGGACGTACTTGGTACGTTCCAGCGACGTTCCACTATAATGCTGCCACGACGAATATGGGAATCACAAAGTCACGATGTAACTGTGTTAGCTGGGTTTGGATTTATAGAAATCTAATACATTTACATATTCAGAAAATGTAATGTTAAAATAAATATTAGAAATTAATATGGACATAGTCTGATATCTAAATGTATTTACATATAAGGTAAATATATGTAAATATTTCCGATAAAAATATATTTACATATATTTAATAAATGTGAAAAATATTAAAAAAGCAGCCAAAATCGAATATTTAAATATATATTTCAAAATATATTTACATATTTTGTATAAAATATATATGTTATTCTATTTGAATTTAAGATATTTAAATATCAAAATATATTTATTAATAATATATTTCAATCTGTTTGTGTCACATAGATTGAGGTTTGTTGTTAATTGATATTTTTTGGTATGACTTAATACAGGTGACATTTTGCCAATACTTCTTAAGAACACAGTTAAGTGCCACGCTCAACTATTTACCTCAATCACTGTCTTTAAACAATTTCACTAACTTTCCAATTGTTGCAGCTCAGTTTGCATTTACTTCAAAAAATAAAATAAAATAAAAAAAATATTATATATATATTTACTTTGTAAAATCATTCATGTCAAAGAACGGTTGGGCATTGTTTACGGTTTTTGTGCTGCAATTTGCAGACGGTCCCTTAAACAATGCGATTATCCATGGATATATAGAACTTAAAACTAACTTTACTGCGCAAACAGATTTGATCTGCCAAAGAAAAATCTCAAACAAGAATTATGATATTAATAAAGTCACAGCAGCAATAATTGATATTGGTTCGCATACACTCTCCTCACAGATCACGAGACTAACAGCATCAACATCACTGCAAACATCGAAACCATCATTTACACGAACATACAAAAACATAAAATCGCTCAGTTCTGAATGAACTCCGTGTGTTTTCCTCACATAGAGCCTGCTGCTGCTCTAAATGTCGAAGTCAGAAAACACACGAACAGCTTCCTCGATGAAAACAAGACAGAAACGAGCTCGTGTACTGTTCAAACATAATGTGTAAAGTGTGTTTTACAGTTGTTTAAAGATGAGAAACATCGTGAACTGCTCACCTCTCCTCAGAAGATCGCCGCAGCTGCGCCCGAAAGCTTTGATGACTCTTAGTTCACGGTTTCTGCTGAAAGTGATTTGTTCCTCAGCTCTCACTGAATCCAGGACTGCAGCCGTTCAGCTCAAGTAGAACAAAAAAAGAGAAGTTCGTCTTCTTCTTCTTCTTCTGATGTCTTTTATGGCGGTTGGCAAACCAACTTAACGGTGCATTACCGCCACCGACTGGGCTGGAGTGTGAATCAGGAGATATTGGATCTTTAAAAAAAAAAATAATAATTTTAATCCTACTGGCTAAGTCTGTGTCTCTAAGAAACTTAATAACAAATTGATGAATGTTACTGGATGCTTTCCCTAATAAACCTTGCATTGTAAAATTATTCTGATTGACACCTCTGAGAGACTGAAAAAGCTGGTTTCTTTCTTGGCTGTACTTTGTGCACTGAAATAAAATATGCTCTACAGTTTCTAAATGACTGCAATATTGGCAGTTCCCTGTTGGATGTTTCCCTATTATCTTCAATGAAGAATTGAGCCCAGTGTGTCCTATTCTTAACCGTGTAATTATAACTTTCTTCTTCTCTTCTACTCCTACACTCTGTCCTTCCTATAGCCACTTCTGGTTGTATATTATATAAATGCCTCCCTTTATCTTGATCCACCCAATACTCCTGCCATTTTGATCTTGCATATGCTTTAGAAGTGCTTCTTCTTCTTCTTCTTTGAATTTAATGGCGGGTTGCGAACTAACTTCCGATTAAGGTGCATACCGCCACCTACTGTGATGGAGTGTGAAAAGAATGAATAACCCTCCTATATCCTATTATATAGACCACTATTCTTAATGAATCTCATGACTGCATGCATTTGTTTTCTTGAATTTGGACCATCATTTAATAAGCTAGTTATATTAAATTCCTGGGATCCTACTGCTTGTAATTCTTCCTTAAGGATCCTCCTTTGTATTTCATATGTCTTGCATATCTGCATAACATGCTCTACAGTTTCCTCTACTAAACACACATCACATAGACCTGTGTCACGTTTCCCTATAATGTGTAAAGTGTGATTTAGATTCGAACGTCCTGTTCGTAAATGTGTGAAAATAACTTGTTCTTTTCTACTTAAGTTGTGAATTATTTTGCTCTTCTTTATGGTTTTCTGAACCTTGTAATAGTGTCGACCTGTATGACACGAGTCCCATACTGTCTGCCATTTCCTATTGCATGCTTCTGAAATTAAATGTTTTCCTTCTGATCTACTGAGTGCAATGTTTATGTTTGGTTCTTTCATTTTAATTGATTCTTTGGCAATCCTGTCTGCTTCCTCGTTACCTTGCATTCGCACGTGTGCTGGTCCCCACACAAATGTAATTATTATTCTCATCTGTCGTAAACTGTATAACCTAATCATGATTTCACTTAAAATGTCAGTTCTATTTGTTTCCAATGAGTGTAAGCTCAAAAGGACTGCCATTGAATCAGAACATATTACTACTTTATCAGGTCTAACTTCATCCACCCACTCTAGTGACGCTGAAATAGCTACGATCTCAGCTGTATATACTGATGCACCATCTGTTATCCTTCACCCTTCCTCACCTCAAACTCTGGAACACAGAATGCAGCCCCTGTCCTTACAGTCTCTGTTCTCTTTGACCCATCTGTATATATTTGAAGAAACAAGTAGTATGATTTTTTATATATATATATACTCATATACATATGTAATTAAACTAACTGCTTCATTCATTTCCCTTCTGTTTTTATGTAATTTTATGTCTATTTCCGGTTGATCTATTATCCAGGGTGGAATTGGGGATACTACCACTATTGGAGCAAATGATATTGACTCTAGACCAGCTTCATTAACCCACTCCTTTATTTTCCATGCAAAGCCTTTACCATTTGCATTTACAATTTCCCACCAATCATTCAGAACTTCCCTTACAGGATGATTATCTTTTTGTCCTTGTAGGTTTTACCCAGTATGCCATTGCTAGTTTCTGTCTTCTTATACTTAATGACATTTCTGATGTCTCTACTTGTAACGCTGCAATGGGTGTGGTTTTAACTGCTCCTAAAATTAATTTAATTATTATAACTATAATCCATATAACTTAATGCCTTAGCTTGCATGACATCTAATTTCTTTAACAACGTTGATGATGCCGACCCATAAACAATGCATCCATAGTCTGGGGTTGATCGCATAAGACCAACATAAATGCCCTTTAATGACTGTTTATCAGCACCCCAATCTTGACCTGCTACTGCTCTCATTACATTAAATTTTTTCCACATTTCTTTAATATAAAATCGACATGGTCCTTCCATGATAATTTGTCATCAAACCATACTCCTAGATACTTAAATTTTGACACTTTCTCTAAAGAAGACCCATATAATTTAAGTAGTTTATTCTCTTTAATTTTCTTCCTTGTAAATATCTGGTAACAAAAAGAGGAGTTTCCCAATCACTGGGCGTTTTCACACCGGGATACACGTTTAAACTGTCCAATCAGGAAACCCCTAAGAAGAAGACAAGCGTTATTATTCTCTTTTTACTTTCTGAAGTTACCAGCTATTTTGTTATGTCTAGATCACGAGAAAACAACTTATGTCAAGTTTATGATAAATGCCTTTAGGACATTCATAAACCAGGGAACAAATGCATTTCTCCTGTTACACAGCACACGTTTAACAAAGTCACCTTGAAGTTGTGGATCTTCAGAAGTGAGCCAATTAAAATTAGAAAACTGCTTAAAAACTGCAGCCTCCTCTCTCCAGACCTTAAAGTCTCAACTTAAACTCATCTTCACTTTGTTCTCTAAATAACTCATTTACCTTTCTGCTTCTCAATTTCCCAGTTTCTGTCTGTATGAGCATCTTCTTGACATAACTGATGTTCATCTTATGATTGCATGACCTCTTGTTGTTAATTATCTGTAGTTCTTTGTCAACACTTGTTTGTCTGATTGTCTGCTGTGTTTTTTTGCCAATTCCTATTATTTTGTAAAGCATCCTTGGGGTCTTGAAAGGCGCTATACAAAAAAAGGATTAAAATGAAAATGGATTAAACCTGGAATTCATTTTTATTTATCACTATTTGCTTAAAGCTGTTTTGTGTTTGATGAGAAATAAAAGCAAAAGCTCAAGATAGTTTTCTGGTCATTCATCAGTGTCTTTGCAAAGATACACAATCAAACTGACGTGAAGACAGTGATTAACCTCATTCTATTGTCTCTATACATACAGTCACATTTACATAGATGGCTGAACATAATCACCTGATTTTGTAAATGTGGACAATTACATTTACATTAAGCACCCAGTTTGCGCTTGACTATAGCTTACATACAAAATGAGTCTACAATAGCAGAAATATGTATTTTTAATGAAAGGGTCCATGCTTTACAGTTTCTGTGTATGTGCTCAATAGCAATGTGTTCATTCCTGTCTTGTGTTTTTTTCACTAACAGTGACACATTCAGCATTTAATGTTTGAGATCTCAGTGAAGAAGCAGAACTGGTGTTTGTGTTCACTGTTTGATCCTCATGATTCATTCAGAGCTAAACACTAGAAACCAGTTCAGAAAGCTCAGTGTGGACATCAGACAGACGTGCTCCTCGTGTCTTTGCTTCACTTTCTGAAGTCACATTCACTTTGAACTGAAATCAGATTTCTGCTGACTCTATATCAGGGGGTCACACTCATTTTCACTGAGGGACACTTCAACATTATGACTGCCCTCAAAGGACCGATTGTAACTGTAAGACTGTACAAAAGTCACCACTCCTTAACATATTGTTAAATTACTGTCTTTTATTACAAAGATAGAATATGCATTAGCATAGATGTAAAATATGTTATTGCTCTGTTTTATTTTGACATAAGTACTTATAATTCATCAGGATAAGAAATCCACTTTACTCCATAAATCAAAGTAAATAACAAATATCAACAAGTCATTACATTAACTTTGTTAAAAACGTTTTTTATTACTTTTGAGAGGGGCAGAACTATTGTGCAACAAATAATTGTGAGCAGCTAAGAATGTGAGACAAATTTGCCATTTAAGAAAAAGAATATGTTTATCAATAGCACAATTTTCTGTTTCTGTCTGATGTGATTTATACTCAGAAATTGATTTTGGTGTGAATATGATACGCAATCAGTGCTTAAAGTAGAAAAATGGTGTGGTGGTATTCAACTATAATAACTATAATTTCACATTTAATCTTCAAATTAATGTAGAAACAACATAAAGACAGTATATTTGTAATATTTGTTTAATGAGTGAAGGCCAGTATCACTGATAACAATACTGATGCCTTTATAAAATTGTTCTTTTTCCTTAAAATTTAATCCAGCATTAAATGTGAATTAAATGTGGTTTAATATGAACTGGCCATTTGGGCCGTCACTTTTCAGATACATAGAGAGTTATTTTGCATCTCAAGAAGCTACAATGATAATGTGTATAAAGAATGTATTTGAGAAGTTTCTGCCACACAGGAAAAAAGACACCATAAAAACAACTGAAACTGCAAATTTTCTTATCTTACAGATGTGTTCAGTTTAGTGGTAGACAGTAAAATGTGTCTAATGCAGAAAATGTTATGGCTTTTAAACAACAAATACTACTGAAGGTGTCTGTCTTGTGTTTTTTAAGGTTATTCTGCCACAACCCTTTCTGAAGTGATAAACACTGTGTCCCTTCTGCATCTGTTGTACTACGTGACAGAAACCTCTTCCAAATGTCTGGCTGAATGACAATCCAATACAGTGACAGTTTTACAGTTTGTGACCATATTCATACATTATTTATTTATTTATTTATTTTAAAGTTCTTAAAAAGGAATCTGAAAAACAGTCAAGTAATGGTATCAAAAAGATCAAAAGGTCCAGTAAACTTATTTCCTGCTTTAGTACCATAACATTTTATACTGTAAGAATAAAATCAAAAGTGGCTTTGACCCTCCTGCCTAAACATTTCAGTCACAGGAATGAGGCAAGTGTGATTTCCTGAGTATAATGTCTCTCTTGTGTTGTGTTTGAAGTAAACACCAGAGCTCAGACACTCAAACACTGCCTGCTTGCAAATGAGGATGAAGAGGAGAAGATCACCTATTCTTTTGGTTGTTTTCAAGTTTATCTCCTCCTTTCCATCTTTGCTGTGGATCCTCTGGGCTCTTGTTATTAATAAATCATCACTGTCCTCTACTGGAACGATGTTCATTTGGAAACAGCAAGTTGTCAACGCTGCAGTATTTTTCTTGAAATATATGCTATCAGAAGCTTTTTTTGGGGGGGATTTATAAGGATTAGTAGTAGTTGTACATGCAAATTGTTTAACAAAAAAAAAACTCTGCATGACACAAATAATATAACGGGTGGAGAAGTGGAAAGACAGTTAACAAAGGACACTGATTTTGTCATTTTCTAAAACACAGTTGATGCAGCAGAAACCCACTGTTTATTATGATTGAAAGTGATGATAAAAATGAATGTGATTTATAATCTGGTGGCTTGATTCATCTCTGGGACTCTGATGGGCAGATTCCTCAAAGCTTTTTACCAGTCACTTCATTATTTCCCACTAGTTATTACATCTGCTTGTTGATTCCAGAGAGAGTTTACTGAAATTACTAGATCTCAAATCGTGGGTCTGTCCTGAAGAGATTTGTTGTTTGTTTTATGTTTTTGTATGTGTTGGAGATATATATGGGTTCTGATATTAGCTACACAACACACTGCCTGTATTCCTCATCTGCATGTTGCTTTAGATAAAAATGTCTGCTAAATGAATACATGTACATGAGACAAACACACTTAACATCATTTCCTGATTTTTACTCTGTTAAACATGACAATATGAACTACCAGACAAAAGTTTGGAAACAAATGACTTAAAAACTTTTAATTAAAATGCTAGAAATCAGTTTTGTAGATAAATATAAAATTTCATCAAGGGATGATTATTATTTTTTTAATGGATGACAGTTTGATCAACAAAGTGCTCTTTCCTCAAACCTAAATCATTTTAACATTTCAATAACAGTTTAAATAACTTTGGGCATCACTGTGACACTCAGACACACACCTTACTGTCTTTATGTTCCTGTTGTGATTGACGATCATGTGGAGATTCTGAGCCCCAGCGTCAGTGATGCTATTGCCACTGAAACTGAGATCAAACAAACAAATCAGGAATGTAACAATTATTACATTATACAAACCCGATTCCAAAAAAGTTGGGACACTGTACAAATTGTGAATAAAAACAGAATGCAATGATGTGGAAGTTTCAAATTTTAACATTTTATTCAGAATACAACATAGATGACATATCAAATGTTTAAACTGAGAAAATGTATAATTTTAAGGGAAAAATAAGTTGATTTTAAATTTCATGACATCAACAAAAAAGTTGGGACAAGGCCATGTTTGTCATGGGAAAGTCGTGGCCTAACGGTCAGAGTGTTGGACTTGCAATCCAAGGGTTGCAAGTTCGAGTCCTGGGTCGGCGGGAATTGTAGGTGGGGGAAGTGAATGTACAGCGCTCGCTCCACCTTTAATACCACGACTGAGGTGCCCTTGAGCAACTGCTCCCTGAGGGCTGCAGCATAAATGGCTGCCCACTGCTTCGGGTGTGTGTGCACTTTGGATGGGTTAAATGCAGTTAGGTCTTTTTTGTCGCATCTTCCTCTTTATGATGCACCAAATGTTTTCTATGGGTGAAAGATCTGGACTGCAGGCTGGCCATTTCAGTACCCAGATCCTTCTTCTACGCAGTCATGATGTTGTAATTGATGCAGTATGTGGTCTGGCATTGTCATGTTGGAAAATGCAAGGTCTTCCCTGAAAGAGACGACGTCTGGATGGGAGCATATGTTGTTGTACTAGAACTTGGATATACCTTTCAGCATTGATGGTGCCTTTCCAGATGTGTAAGCTGCCCATGCCACACGCACTCATGCAACCCCATACCATCAGAGATGCAGGCTTCTGAACTGAGCGCTGATAACAACTTGGGTTGTCCTTGTCCTCTTTAGTCCGGATGACATGGTGTCCCAGTTTTCCAAAAAGAACTTCAAATTTTGATTCATCTGACCACAGAACAGTTTTCCACTTTGCCACAGTCCATTTTAAATGAGCCTTGGCCCAGAGAAAACGCTTGCGCTTCTGGATCATGTTTAGAGTTTTAGCCGGCAACGGCGGATGGCACGGTGGATTGTGTTCACCGACAATGTTTTCTGGAAGTATTCCTGAGCCCATGTTGTGATTTCCATTACAGTAGCATTCCTGTATGTGATGCAGTGCCGTCTAAGGGCCTGAAGATCACGGGCATCCAGTATGGTTTTCCGGCCTTGACCCTTACGCACATTGTTCCAGATTCTCTGAATCTTTGGATGATATTATGCACTGTAGATGATGATAACTTCAAACTCTTTGCAATTTTTCTCTGAGAAACTCCTTTCTGATATTGCTCCACTATTTTTTCACCGAGCATTGGGGGAATTGGTGATCCTCTGCCCATCTTGACTTCTGAGAGACACTGCCACTCTGAGAGGCCCTTTTTATACCTAATCATGTTGCCAATTGGTCCTCCAGCTGTTCCTTATTTGTACATTTAACTTTTCCGGCCTCTTATTGCTACCTGTCCCAACTTTTTTGGAATGTGTAGCTCTCATGAAATCCAAAATGACCCAATATTTGGCATGACATTTCAAAAAGTCTAACTTTCAACATTTGATATGTTATCTATATTCTATTGTGAATAAAATATACGTTTATGAGATTTGTAAATTATTCCATTCCTTTTTTACTCACAATTTGTACAGTGTCCCAACCTTTTTGGAATCGGGTTTGTACTTCAGAAATGTACACTTTCTTCAGTCACTCACTCAATGATTTGAGCTTTGTGGAGGTTTGGGAGCAGCAGATCCAGGCTGTGATCGGTGAGACCGCACTGACTCAGATCCAGTTCTGTCAGTCCTTCAGAATATTCCAGAATCAGCTCCAGACCTCTCCAGACCTGCGGATCCAGCTGAGTCTGACTGAGATCCAGCTCTTCACCCAGAGCTCCAGAGAGAGACTGGGCTTCCTCAGGCCTCACGTGAGCCAGAAACTGAAGAAGCAGAGGTTTATCACAACTGAAAGACAGACAGCAAGAGATGTGTTATGTATCCTGAATGCTTTTATATTGGATCTGTGTGTGAATGTGATCTGTTGGTGTTTCTCACCAGAGCTGAACAGAACGTAACACTGGGAACAGCTGATCCATTCCAGCTGTATGAATCTCACAGTCCTGCAGAATCAGCCGTGTCTTTGTGTCTGAGTGAGCTCTCTGAATAAATCTGGACGTCACACGGCAGTCGTCAGCGGTCAGATGTAGAGGCTCTGAGTCTGTGTTTGTTGTCAGATCCAAAGCAGACCGGCAGGAGAAGTCCAGCTTGTGCTGCAGGATCGAGAGCAGAACTGATGCTGCCTCCTGCTGGACATCAGAGACACTGCAGCAGTGAAGCATCTTCAGCAACAGCAGTCTGTCAACACTGGACACAGATGAACAATAGATCAGGACAGATTCTGTAACATCAGTAACAGCGGCCCGTCAACACCCGACACAGACGAACACTACATAGACATTTAAATGGGGGAAGTCGTGGCCTAGTGGTTAGAGAGTTTGACTCCTAGCCCTAAAGTTGTGGGTTTGAGTCTCGGGCCGGCAACACCACGACTGAGGTCCCCTTGAGCAAGGCACCGAAACCCTAACTGCTCCCCGGGCGCCGCAACATAAATGATACCCACTGCTCCGGGTGTGTGTTCATGGTGTGTGTGTGCACTTTGGATGGGTTAAACGCAGAGCACGAATTCTGAGTATGGGTCACAATACTTGGCTATTGTCACATCACTTCACTTAAATTATTATTATTTTTTTTAATAGAAGTGTTTTCAGAGCTACCATAAATGCAAACCAACAACTGACCTTACATACATATTAAATAACAATATTACAATTATTATTAAAATACTACTAACAAAACAATATTTATTTTACTAGTTAAAATATATTTCAATGCTACTTCAAGGCTTGTAGGAGACATCCACCAGAAAGCTACTGAATGTAACACACAGACAGCCCTGAGACAGAGAAACAGAAGAAGACATAGAGAGAAAAGCAGTGAGACCTGAGGTGGGAGAGATGCGTGAAGAGAGGCAGAATGCTCTGCAGCTCTTCCTCTGGTATGGAGGTCCAGAGCAGGTTGAGTGAAGCTGCAGTGCAGTGCTGCAGTGTGAAGCGCAGGGCTTCACAGTGAACAGAGTCCAGCTCTCTGCTCTGCAGGTTAATGTAGTTCTCCACTGAACTCAACAGACCGGACACAAACCCAGCAGAGCCGGACTCGTAGATCTCTCTGATTGCACACAGCATGAAACTAGAGCTCATCCTGTACAGACACACATCACACTTATCATTATTAAATCACTGTATATTTTCTATCATTTACCACTAGATACACATTTTGTAAAATAAATATTTGTTTACCGTTTAAACTGAATCCTGTTCAGGAATGGCAGAATTTCACTGATTCGGCATTGAATGTTGCTCTTTCTGAAGTCCACAGTGATTTGTTGAATTCTTTGCTGCAGGAAATAATGAAGCTGTTCCCAGCTCAAGGAACAGGAAGTCAGATCCCCGCTCACTTTCTGCAGGAAGCATCGAGTCAGTTCCTCTTCCTGAGCTTCACAGACACATTCAGCAAGTTTCTGGACAGTCTCTTTGGGCAGTCTACACACAGACACACAAAGTTTATAAGGCTTCGTGTAAT
This sequence comes from Cyprinus carpio, assembly GCF_018340385.1. NCBI lineage: Eukaryota > Metazoa > Chordata > Actinopteri > Cypriniformes > Cyprinidae > Cyprinus > Cyprinus carpio. The sequence goes on from NC_056599.1 coordinate 5,155,081, forward strand.
GTTGTTTAACCCCCTTATCAGGGAGGGTTATATAAACATAAAACAGTTTGATGCAAAGTGTGCATGTATAATGTCCAATTTATAATAGCCATATAGGTTATTAGTGAAAGACGAGAGGAGAGACGATAATAGAGTAGGTGTGCAAAAAGGTGGGTTCTAATCGAATTCTTCCATTAATAACCCACAACTTGAGTTAAACCTTCATATTTTTCCAGAAGCATCTTTTGTTTAGTTAAGTTTCAGATTGGACACAGGAAATGTGCTTGCCAGTTTTATTTTGATTCGTTTACGGGTGAAAGACATTGAGGCCTGTGTGAGGATACAGCGATTCCAGTTAGAAAGATTGTAGATTTATGTTATACTATTCGTCGCGCTGTTTTCAAGTGAAACAGTTGGTCGATGTGGGAAGTGTAAGAGGAGATCAGATAGCCCTGTTGAGCCACCGGAAGCGCTCACAGGTTCTCTGACAACGAGGGACTGTACGAGCCGCACCCGGATAGCACGCCCAGCCACCGGGAGTGTTGGGTGTTCCACCGGCAGCGAGGGACTGACGGCTAAGTGTATTAAGTAATAAGTGCATTAAGTGGATTTATTAGTTCACTGATAATTCTCAGTTTGTGCTGCAGGGAGTGTACATATAGTGCTTAAAAAGGGAAACGCAAAGGTGTTGAAACTTGTAAACTTGGGTATTTTTCCCTAAGGGATTTTCTGAGTATTCTAATCAATGTATTACTGGTTTACCAGTAAGGGATATTAATACCTGTACTTATTCATATTGAAATTACCTATTGGTTATTACTAATATATATCAGCTGAATATTCATATTTGATATTTATACCATCCTATTAATATATATCTATATCTATCTATCTATCTATATATATATATATATATATATATATATATATATATATATATATATATATATATATATATATATATATATATAATTATATATTGTATTTTCCTTTTTTTATTATTAATATTTTTATCTGTTTGGTAAATAAATCACTTTGTTTGGATACGTGTTTCAGATTAGTTATTTAGGAAACTAATATCTCTCAAAAAAAGTGGTATCAGAGATGGGGGCTTAAATTATAGTCGAGAGACACCAGTTAAAGGAACCCGGTGCTCCACCCATTAGAACTTAGGTCAGGACATACCTAGGAGGGCAGGGGGCGCTACAGTTGTATAACAGGTCAAACACTTCTGAAATGTGTTCTACAGTTAGATGTGACAGTCAGCGGGCACTGATGACCAAGTAGGACAGACACAGAAACAGACTGAATCTTGTGTCCAATCAAGTTCAATCACTGGACATTCCAGAGTCTCAGAAGAATGGTCTAGTTGCTCAGGATCCTGGACAGATTCCTCTCTGACTGCTGTTCCTCATTCAGATCAAGAGTGAGTTCATTAACAGTGATGGGAGCTCGAAACCTCATAGACACAAATACCTGCACTATTATTGTCATGATATAACCACTGATCCACCAAAAAAACAACAACAAAGAATTGTAAATAAAAGCAAATCTCCATTTAGGAAAATTACATTATGAATGCTTGTGAAGTGTCTGAAGAGAAACCTTGTTCCTCTAACGGATAGATTTAGGTTTTAGAGTGAATTTAACCCTCTCCGATTAAAAATGAAGGAGTCTCCCACAGAGCTGGAGGTTTTGCTGGATAAATAAATATCTTTGCAGCTTGAGCGAGAAAACAAGAAACTTCAAACAAGTCACCAGCTCTGGATTCTCTGAACTGGAAAACTTTAACTAGACTACTTTACCTCAGCTGTGAGATGTGTGGCAGACACTGAAGGAAACTCATCACTTCACTCTCTTCCTCTGAACATCCTCTCAGCTCTACTGTTTTCTTCTCTGTCTGGAGCTTCAGCACTTCCAGGAGGACAGAGCTCTTTCTCTCTGAGAGATCTATGATCCATTCATCAGGTGACTGGAAAACTGACTGTAATGCTGGAAGATAACTCCTGCCTGTTTGAGTCTCATAGTTCTTCACATGAGAGTACAGGTCCAGCAGGAAATCAATCTGAACATCACCATCTTTATTAAAAGGGAAGGTTTTGTAGCTGCACACAGATGAGAGCAGAGTGGAGAATCTTGTTCCTGTATGTCTGTCAGTTTCTACTGCAGCAACACAGAGATCCAGCAGAAATCTTACTGCAGACATCCTTGATTCTTTATAAATGAACCAGAACCTGATAATATACAACCAAGAACCAAACACTTCATTAATTTGAGTCAACTTACATCACAAAATACACTTCTTCACATCAGACACAAATAAATAATTCAACAAAAAGACCCAGGGATCAGATTTGATCATGTTTAGCTGAAATGCAGAGCAATGGGATGCTATACATCTCTGATGAAATGGGACGTGTTTTCTCTGCATCTCGGATGTTTTAATCTGTGTGGGATTACAAATTTATAAAATGTTAAATCTAGGTTCCAATGTAATAGTATGTAAATTGTGTTTTTACATTTTGAGGTTAATATGATGACATTCTGAGATGATCAAGTCAAGCAGCCCAGGTTTCTGAGACATTGACCTTTTGTTTGCTCTTCCTGACCATCTGGCTTCTTAAGATCAAGGCACAGCTATGCCTTTGTTTCTATGATAATGTGACACTGTTATGCTGATGAGATCAAAGCTGGGAGTTTTCCAGTGTCGGGCTGATACCTGTATTGCATTTGCTTGCTTTGTTTAAATTGTCTTCACCTCTATGTATCCCTCCCCCTTGAAATGTATATAAACTCCAAAGTATCACTGCTTTGGGTTAGACTTTTGATGACTGTAGCGCTGAGCAGAGCGTTCTCAATAAAGAATGCTGCTGAAGATTACCCAAGAGTCTCCTGGTCTTCGCTTCTGAGTTTCCAACAGTTTTGGCGCCGTGACCCGGATAGAGCTTCTCACCTGAATCCAGATTGAAACTTCAAGCTCAACAAAGATCTGACTTCGTTCCAAACTGAATCTTTCTGTACAACCAAGGGTTGGTGAGTGTAACTCTATCCAAAAGAACCTTTAAGACCAGTATCCTCTGCGCCGCCAGAGAAGAGTTAACAGACAGCTGCAGGGTTTGGTTAACTAAGTTACCCTCTAAAAATTTATTTTAGAGATGAAAATATCCTCTGTTTAGGCAGGGAAGATTAGCATCATGTGCTAATATTGTGTTACCCTCTGTCTCAGCAGGGAAGTTTAGCGTAAAGTGCTAGACGTTTGTGTTAACAAGTGTATGTTTTTGTTTAGTTGTGATTTTTAGAAGTGTCCTGTTATGTCAGAAAGACTTTACAAAATGTTGAGAAGGAATGCTAATCTGATTCCAACAACTGAGAAAGGTGGACTAGCTACTCCTTCATGGACAGACAGTGAGTTCAAATCATTGTTAGGACAGCACATGGACTCAATAGTGACAGAGTCAATCAGATTGGATTTGACAAAGAAATTTGGTATTGATCCAGAAAAAGTATGGTCAATTGAAGAATGTAAAAAGGTACTAAGATCATGTATTCGCAAGAACAATATGAAAGGCATTATCTGCTGCCACAGAGAACTTGGTTTAGCTTTAGCTACAGAACATTCTCAGCGTAACTCAGAGCTAGAGGAACAGAACAAAGAGCTCAGAGCTAGAGTATCCTCTTTGACTAAGAAATTGAACCGCAACAAAGCTGCAGCAAAAACTGATGTGGAAGAAGTTAGTCAGCCTGATAACAATTATCCTGACTTACAAGCTTATTTTGAAACAGATGTAGCCATCCAGTCAGTAACTGATGTGCCTGGAGATTCAGTAAAGGTATGTGGAGCTAGGAGAAGATCTCAGAGAACTGAGGGAACTGAAAGTGTTCCTCCCAACTCTTCTGTTGTCCAAGTACAAACTTTTGCCAAAGTTCTAGGACCTAAAGATATAGAGAGACTATCCCAGAGCTTACCCTCAGCACGCACAAATTTTACTGAATTTAGAAGAGCACTGATCAGCAAAATGCGTCTCTATGACATGTCGTTAGCAGAAGTCACACAGCTGATGTCACAAATTCTAACTGAATCTGAATTCAACAGTTTTGAGTCTGCTGTTACTTCTGAAATACAACATGCCAGTAAAGATGAATTGAGAGAGGGAGTTCTGAGAGAGTTTAAGAACATTGTTGGACCAAAAGTGAATTGGTCAACGGTCACTAGTTGTGTACAGAAGAAGGATGAAAACTGTAAGTGAATACACTGAAAGGTTTTGTCAGTCAGCTGCAGCTTACAGTGGAATAGCTGACACTCCAGAGAAGGTAATGAATCATAAAGGACCACTAGTTCGAACATGGTTTGATGGCCTTTTAGCCGAGTACAGATCTGCTTTACCATTCTTAGATCCTATATGGTCCACTGGAAGCTTGCAAAACAACTTGGACAGGTTAGCTACTTGGGAAAGAGACTCTGATGTCAAAGCCAGAGTAAAGATTGCAGCAGCATCTTTTCAGGTCAACACAGAGAACCGGCAGAAATGTAAAAGTTCTAAGAAGGAGGGCAGTTGTCATTACTGTGGTAAATCCGGACACTGGATGAAAGAGTGTAGGAAAAGCAAGAAGACATTAAGAGAAATGAACAGCTTTACTCAGCTCCTACTCAGTCTGAAGCAGCCCCTCCCCACTTCACCGAACTGTTGGAGCAGCTTGCTCAGGTGTTAACTGTTAGGGCTGTGAGTGCTTAATTTAACGCTAGTTAAGTACACTCACAGCCTTCAAAGCTATATTACAGCACACTCTAGTCACTCCTATTCTCTTTGGGTTATGATGTTTTGTTATGATTGATGTTCCATTGGAAGATGGAGATGTCACACAGTAAAGTTCGCACACCAACTACAGGGACAGACTAGGACACACACAGACCAGTGGGGAGCCCAGGGAAGAACCGATGTGCAACAGGCCTCGGGTGCCAACCCTGTGGTGAAAACTTCCTCATAGGTTTCCCCTATCAGTAGTTTCATCCCCACCTCACTGGTCCATAGGTGTCAAATTACTTAAAACTAGGTTGAGAAAAACACTATACGATCACCAGACTTAAAAACCACTATACGATCAACAGAAGTCTAAAAATGTCTATGCATGAATTATGCTGGTCTGCTGTTTTCTTTGTTTTCTTATGTTGCAGGTTTGTGTGCATGAGATGTCATCTCCAAAAGCAGCACCCTGGTGTAAAGCATCACCTCAGACATCCATGAACAAGCTTCATGAGGACCAAGAATCATCTGTATGAATCTACATGGGAAATGGACTACAGAAAACAGACTTCACAGCTATTCGGGCACCATGGACTTCAAGACTTCCACTCTCATGCTACATGGTTTTCTGTGTCATCATGTAGTTTCCACGACATGTTAACATTCATGTCATATGTGTCCACAGTTATTGTTCTAAAAATAACTATTACACCTAAGTAAATCTAGGACAAGGCACAGAATAAGTTGTATGTGCCTGTAACCTTTTCAAGTTACATGACTGCAAGATGGGGCTTATGTTAAGAAACATAGGCCATAGAATGGACTTATGAAAGTTTAAATTTGTATTATGTGAGAGTTATTAGAACTCTCAACGGGAGGACTGTGGGATTACAAATTTATAAAATGTTAAATCTAGGTTCGAATGTAATAGTATGTAAATTGTGTTTTTACATTTTGAGGTTAATATGATGACATTCTGAGATGATCAAGTCAAGCAGCCCAGGTTTCTGACATTGACCTTTTGTTTGCTCTTCCCTGACCATCTGGCTTCTTAAGATCAAGGCACAGCTATGCCTTTGTTTCTATGATAATGTGACACTGTTATGCTGATGAGATCAAAGCTGGGAGTTTTCCAGTGTCGGGCTGATACCTGTATTGCATTTGCTTGCTTTGTTTAAATTGTCTCCACCTCTATGTATCCCTCCCCCTTGAAATGTATATAAACTCCAAAGTATCACTGCATTGGTTAGACTTTTTGATGACTGTAGCGCTGAGCAGAGCGTTCTCAATAAAGAATGCTGCTGAAGATTACCCAAGAGTCTCCTGGTCTTCGCTTCTGAGTTTCCAACATCTGTCTACGTGAATGCATTCGCTTACTGGATCCTTGACTATAAACTGAACAGGAGCTTATCTGTTTAAAATGATCTGATCACAGAAGAGCAGAAATTATGTTTTTCGCTGGAAAACCTGCTTATTTTTCTTTTATTTTCACGATAATACACTGAATGGAATAATTAATCATTAATTCATTTATTTTTACTCCTTTGTGTTCATCTGACATGCTCTGTCTCTGGGCAAGTGCATCACACACTTTCAAATCTCCTCAATTAAATGACAGAGAGTGTAAGTATAATTAATCACATTGATCTACTGACACACATCATCAGGACTAGTGTTAACAGTGAACTGTTATTGTCAGCTACATCATTTAGCACGTGTACTTTAGTATCATCTGATGCTTGAATCTACAAAGATGTTCATAAATACACCCTTCATTTGTGCTCAAACATCTACAGATATGATGAGTATTCAGACCCACAGCAGCTGCAGAAATCATATTTCACAATAACTGTAAGATTTTCTCACCTAAGCTGTGAGATGTGTGGCAGACACTGAAGGAAACTCATCACTTCACTCTCTTCCTCTGAACATCCTCTCAGCTCTACTGTTTTCTTCTCTGTCTGGAGCTTCAGCACTTCCAGGAGGACCGAGCTCCTTCTCTTTGAGAGATCTATGATCCATTCATCAGGTGACTGGAAAACTGACTGTAATACTGGAAGATAACTCCTGCCTGTTTGAGTCTCATAGTTCTTCACATGAGAGTACAGATCCAGCAGAAAATCACTCTGAACATCACCATCTTTATTAAAAGGGAAGGTTTTGTAGCTGCACACAGATGAGAGCAGAGTGGAGAATCTTGTTCCTGTATATCTGTCAGTTTCTACTGCAGCAACACAGAGATTCAGCAGAAATCTTACTGCAGACATCCTTTCTTCATCATCAATATCCCAGAACCTGATAATATACAATCAAGAACCAAACACTTCATTCATTTGAGACAACCGTAATATACAGCTTTACATTACACACAAATAATTCAACAACTGTTAATTTCGTCAACGAGACGTTGACGAGCTAAAACTAATATCTGATGATAAAAACTATGACGAAATTTATGCCGCGTCTTTGTTAACATGACAATACGGGACTATAATTGTAAGAGCCAATTTAACGTCAATAATTTTTATATTATAACAGTTTGCTTAGAGTGTTGATTTGCAAGTAATGACGTAAATTATAACTTCTGTAAGTTTCTTTGAGAGGCAATTTTGGTATTTTCTATGTATTTGTTTCAATATTATTTTCTTTTGTTTGGATGAGTAGTTTTGGTTCTGTTTCTTTAACGAGCACGCACTTGCTGTTAGATGAGGTGGAATGGGTGCGATCAGGGAAATAAGGGAGAAACAGTTTTCTTACCGTCTTGCTGTCATTTGTGGATAAAACTTGTGTTTAAACGTTTAAGGAAACACGAGTTAAAGGAATTTCAAAATGCAATATCATAGGATATGAGAGCCAACTGGATTTTGTGATTTTGTGTTTTGATTATTTGTTACGGACCTTTTTGACTGACATTTGTGACGAGTAAGAACCCATTTTTCCTGCCACATTAAATGAATCCAGGACTATGCACCTACAATAATGTTATTTGAGGACTATCAGACTTTCAAAATGTGGGTCCCTGTCATTGGGTTGCAATCGGATAAAGGACGTTCACATATCTAACCAAGGTATGGCAGCTGCAGCGGATGGATAGACTACCAAAACGCGAACAAACGATCTGAAACAATGGCCCCAGCACCCGAAGGGGTAGGAATAAAGTGACCAGACATCCCATATTTCCCGGGAGTCACAATTCGTTGTCAATTAGTTTAAAGTTAGTGAAGGTGGGATAGGCGAAATCACGCTGATAGAAGTGCTCACTCTCGCGCACTCTCCAATTCTTCAGTTCTCATACACAGCGCGCGATCAGTTCTCACTGCTCAAATACACACAAAGCAGTCCAGATGTTTGTCGTGTGTAGATTATCTCACATAAATACAGTCGGTTATGGATTAAATGAATGATTAAATGTTCACAGGTGGGTGAAAACCAGTGGTGGACAGTAACGGAGTAGCTTTACTCTAATGTCGAATTTTAGGATTAATTATTGTAACTGAAAATCATATTTATGTCAAAACTGTCATTTATTTGGGAAGTTAATCTGCTGCAAAGGGTGATCTATTTAAGACCACTGAAATGCTTGAATGCAAACACATCAGCATCAGTGCCTCTTACGTCAAAAAACAAAACATTAAAATAACACAGATTAAATAAAATAATTAATGCACGTTCAAATTCCCCGCTGCCATAACATTAACAGTTCTATTAAAATGCTAGGCATTTAGCCCTATGTGACGTCTGTTTTTATATTGTTTATCAACAGTATAAATGTTTATATTGTTTGAATTAACTAGCCGAGTAGAAAGATATGAATGTTTATTCATAACCATACTGAAAATAAGTATATATTGGTAGCTGATGCTAACTGTCTAGCTAACAAGCTTGGTGCTAAGTTGAGGTAATTTTTAAAAATAAAGTCCAAATATTTTTATTCAGTCACCTAGATAGATTACATCTGAGGGAAAAGAAAGGCTGTGATGTTCAGAACATGGTAACTGCAGTAATTATCAAAGTGGGAAGTGATGTCCTCTGGGGGCATTTGGCCAGGGTTTATATATATATATATACCACAGACAAGGTTTGAGAAGAAAAAAATCATTATTATTTTTTATTTTTTATCATCAAATATTATTTTTTCCTTAAAAAAAAAAAAAATCTGATTGTCAAATGTGACCCTGGAGCACAAAACGAGTCTTAAGTCGCTGGGGTATATTTGTAGCAAAAGCCAAAAATACATTGTATGGGTCAAAATGATAGATTTTTTTGTTTTATGGCAAAAATTATTAGGATATTAAGTAAAGATTATGTTCCATGAAGATATTTTGTACATTTTGTACCGTAAATATATCAAAACTTAATTTTTGATTAGTAATATGCATTGCTAAGAACTTCATTTAGACAAATTTAAAGGTGATTTTCTCAATGTTTGATTTTTTTGCACCCGCAGATTCCAGATTTTCAAATAGTTGTATCTCAGCCAAATATCATCCTTTCCTAACAGCTTATTTATTCAGCTTTTGGATGATGCATAAATCTCAATTCGAAAAACTGACCCTTATGACTGGTTTTGTGGTCCAGGGTCACAAATCTGTTTTCTCTCAGGTACATCGCAGTGTATCTTCACAGTGAACATTACTACATCACTCTCATCAGCGTAGTCCATATCAACAACAAAAATATATTTTGACTCCATATATTGGTTATTTTGAGAAAATTCCAGGTATTTTGAAAAGTAGGATTATAAAAAAAATATGTGCTAATATAAAATTAATTTAAGTAGCCTATATAAAATTGCTCAATAAATCTATCTATCACTACTTTTTTACTTAGGTATGTGGTTGATTAATTAATTTTGTAATTTTAATTTTTTTGTGTTGTATAAGTAGTACTTTTACTTTTACTGGAGTATTATTTTATTATACGTATCTGTACTTTTACTCAAGTACTTGATTTGTGTACTTCGTCCACCACTGCTGAAAACTGAAAGCGTATCAGTATTACATGCATGCCTTCCGTCTTAAAAGGACAGCATTCCTAATTAAGTACATATCCTTGTTATTAATGTTAACCAACAAAAGATGTTAAATAAATGTACAAATGTTGTACAAACGCTGTAATTTGTATCTCTTTCGTATTTGTCTTATTGCGCTTTTTCAAAATTTATAAATTATATATATTATCTATATTGTATATGAACAACTATACTTTTTATAAGTTGCTCGCTTTTCACTACTCTTAAAGGGATAGTTCACCTAAAAATGAAAATTGTCAATGTGGCAGTATGCATTGACTACATAAGGGGTTAAACACTAATTAATTAGTAAATCGGAGAAAGCCCTGTTAAGTACGGTGTAAAAGGGGTGAACATGTGCCACCTGGATGTGCATCATCTAAGCATTACCGTTTCTGTTTGCCTGTGTATTGTGGCCCGAGAGTGGACTGAGGAAATGCAGGGCATGTAATAAACAGGTGCCTTGTTCCTTAACTGTGTAAATCTGTGCGGCGGTTGTCATTCACGGAGGTATGCCCTTTTAATTGTGACACATTGCGTACGGGTTAAGTGCTGTTTTGTTAGTTTGTTATTTCGTTTCTTGTATGTATTTGCAGGTTTTTTCTTTCGATGCCTAGAGCGCGTTGTGGTGGGCTGACGGACCGCTGTAATTTCAATTCACTGCTTGCATTGCTGCGGGTTGCGCGGAGTTGCCCCCCCCCCAACTCTCTGTGTGTGTGTGTTGCAAACTTTGTGCTGCTGTCCGCTTGGACTTTAAGAAAATCGTGCTGTGATTGCGCCCTGTTTGTTTCTTCAACTGCCCGTGGTTATGGACTGATCGTTTAACCCGTTGCTTCTGGACTGAAGCGATACTGTCTGACTGTCTGTGTTAAGCATTGTGTAACTTGACTACTGCTCCACACCGGATCGAGCCGTGTATTTCTCCTCAACTATGATCAATGTCCAGACATCTACATTTCAGTGACCACTATGTTGGGGTTTTCTGAACTTTTTAAATGTTGAATTGTGCGATTTTAAAGTTAGTTTTTTTTTCTTTAATTTGTTTTGGGTTTGTTTAAATGTGTATGTATTTAATGAAGGGATTATAATTTGTTTGCAATGTTGCTTACATACACATTGTTTGTTCAAATGTGTATGTAATACTTGAGTACAGGCACACTTTTGTGTGAGTATCATTTGGTATATTACCCGGCTTGTAAGCGGTACAGGTTTTGCCTTTTTAGCCTTGACTGTTTCTACAGCTTTACAGTCTGACAAGGTGTTTAAGTGTATGGAATGCATGTATGTCTATTAGTGATTGATCTTGTGTTTGTGTATTCTTATAGAATTGGGGCGGCAGAAGGACTAGGAGCTGTTTCCTATTACACTGGTGGTGGTATTCTTCTCTGATTGCCGTGCTCCATAGTGAGGTGCCGTGTGTCTGTGCTTGTGTGCACGTGTGGATTTTGTTCTGCCCTTTTTCTCTTTATTCTAGATAGGAGAGTTTTTGGGACTTATTCCTGAGAGGAGCTGGATGCCGACCCCCAATCTGTGTATTGTTTGTAATGTGTATTGTTGTTTGTGAATTACACATTCTTTTGTTAGTGTTTTTGTGATGTACTGTGTAGTGCATCTTTGTGTTTTTTATTATTGTTAAACAAATCTTTTGCATAATTTTTGTGTCTCATACCTGACCCCACCGAACTGAACCTGTGAGCTATATTCTCGTTTAGAGTAGTTCCCCTGTAATCAAACTTGGGGTGGCGTAGTCGGTCTTATTTGGGCTTTTGATTCAGTTGCCCTTCTTTAATTCATATCTGCCACATCATCATTTATTCCAGTTTTTCCAAATTCAATCCTTGATTCAAATTTCTCATAAGCTTAATTGATTTGGTCTAAAGAGAGAATAATTACCATATTTTTCGGACTATAAGTCGCACCTAAGTATAAGTCGCATCAGTCCAAAAATACGTCATGACGAGGAAAAAAATTATATTAGTCGCACTGGACTATAAGTCACCAAGAGAAAGAACCAAGAACGAAGAGAAAACATTACCGTCTACAGCCGCGAGAGGGCGCTATATGCTGCTCAGTGCTCCTGTAGCATACCCCTGAAAACATTAACTGAAAATAACTGAAAACTGTTAACTGAAATATTAACTTAATTTATTTAACAAAATCCAAGACTAAGAACAGATATTGGTAATCTGGAAAGGCAAGTTATTCAGCTAACGGTACACAATAGTACACAGAACAACAGGCTGAATAGGTGCCCGGTATGTTAACATAACACATTAACAGTTCGCTACACAATAGCATAAAGAACATACCCGGGAGGCTGAATAGGCTAAAATTAACATAGCAAGCCAGCAAGTCCAACAGTTACCGGTAACGTTAAGAAAGTTCACCAAGCTCCCGCGATCTTATTCCACTTCACTGAATCCGTGGAATTCTTCATCCTCTGTGTCGCTTCTGAACAACTCCGCCAACTCCGGAGGAAGATGAAGCGCCGTCTCCTCTTCTGTCAGCTGTCGTCAGACTCCGCATCAGTTCCAGTTATTCCGGCCTTTCTGAATCCCGACAGGATGGTTTCGGTTGTCACTGAAGTCCATGCTGTGTCGATCCATCCAAGGACTTCCTGGAAAGTTGCATGGCGCATTCTCCCGGTTGCCGTGAAGCTGTGCTCTCCATCCACCATCCACTCCTCCCACAGGCGACGCAAGACTGCCTTAAAGCTCCAGTTCACAGACATGTCGAGTGGCTGGAGTACTTTGGTTAAGCCTCCAGGGATGATGACAGGTATGGAGTTGCAAGCTTTTATTTTATCTTTGAATTGTGGCGTTATGTGAGCTCGCAAACTGTCCATCACAAGCAGGGCTTTGCGTGTTTTAAAGAAGCCATCAGGACACTTAGTGTAGCACTTTGTAAGCCAAATGTTAATCATTTCTTGATCCATCCACCCTTTCTCATTCACGGCCACGACAACTGTGGGGGGAGATTCGTCTTTGGGCATGGTTTTCCGTTTGAAAATGACCATCGATGGCAATTTCAATCCATCTCCACAACATGCCAGCACCACTGTGAAGTGTGATTTCTCATGACCAGTTGTCACTATATTCACACTTTTCTGCCCTTTCTCTGCAACACTTCGGCCCATGGGGATGTCAAACATGAGGGGGACCTCGTCCATGTTGATAATATGATCCGGTGACACGTTGTATCCAGTAACCTGCTTTTCAACGAACTCAAGGAAACTGTCGACCTTAGCTTGGAAGTCTGCTGGCAGTTTCTGACTCAATGTGGTCCATGCTCTGATAGAGAAGCGGTTGCGTTGCATGAAGCGGTAACACCAAGAAGGCCCGCCAGCAAAATCATTTATATTCATCTCCTTGGCAACTACCAGCGCGTGGAGACATAATGCACCGTGGACAAGCCTCTCCCGGCAGCGCGTTGTTCAAGCACCCATCTGTGGACTCGTTCCTCTAGCTCTGGCCATCTTGCTTTCAGCCCACGATTAGCTTTTTTTGTTTTCTTCATTAGAGTTAGAGAAACCTCTGTTTTACGCCAGTCCCTCACAAGCTTCTCACTCACTCCAAGCTTTCTTTCTGCTGCTCGATTACCGTTTTCGGCTGCATATTTTACTACCTGCAGTTTGTAATCTGCAGAATAGGATTTTCTTTTTGGGGGCAATTTGTTTGCATTCAGTCTTTCTCAGTTGTCTTTAAGTTAATATTTCAGTTAAAAGTTTTCAGTTGTTTTCAGGGGTATGTTACAGGAGCACTGAGCAGCATAGAGCGCCCTCTCGCGGCTGTAGACAGTAATGTTTTCTCTTGGTTCATTTCTCTTGGTTCATGTCAAATTAATTTTGATAAATAAGTCGCACCTGACTATAAATCGCAGGACCAGCCAAACTATGAAAAAAAGTGTGACTTATAGTCCGGAAAATACGGTAATGACTATTTTTGTTTGAAAATAAACCAAAATAAATGTTGCTAATTGCAGTTTGACTGAGAGTAATGACTAAAAGATGACAAAAATGCATTGACTTTTCGTGGACTAAAACTAGACTAAAACTATGAAAGACTCAAATGACTAAAATGTGACTAAGACTATTAAGCATTTTCGTCTCAAGATAAAGACTAATGCTAAATCAAAAATGCCTGTCAAAATTAACACTGTTCATCAAGAAGACCCAGGGATCTGATTTGATAATGTTTCTGCGGGAATGCACTGCAATGACAGGGGTGCAATCTTGCATTGCTGTTTTCACCTAGTGTTATGGTGTAAGGGTGTGTGGGTTTTTTGCTTTTTCTTGTTTTCTCTTGTGATTTCTTCTAGGTGATGGCGTAATGAACAACACCTGTTATAGATTGGGACGTACGAATAAAAGTGCTTCTGAGACGTGGGTCGAGGCACGTGGGAGGTGACATCATTCCATGCTGCCACTTGATCGCGCGTTGTTTGTGGATCTGTCGTCAGTAATTAAATTGATGTGTTAATTTTAAATGTAAACCCCTAGAATTATGTAATAAAAAATATTCTTCATTATACGTTTTTGGTTTGGTCTTCGTCGTTTTTGTTGCAGTTTTGAGTTGACCGTAACAAAATGGGGGCTCGTCCGTTTCTGTTTTTTTAAGAGGAAAATATTATTATATTATTTCTCCCAGTTTTGTTTTCCTCTCATAGTTATGTTTTTCCCGGTTTTTTTTTTTCATTCGCATAGACGAGTTAAATCACTGTGCGTTTGTTTGGATTTGTATGGTAAAGCACGTTAGTAATTGGAAACACCTGTTTTGCGTTATCAGCAGTTAAGCTGTTTGCACGCGAAGCTGCCGACAGATCTTTGTGTAGTTTGATGCTTTTGCCAGTTTGTGAAGTTTTTTCGTCTTTTCTTCCACTTTTAATGGAAAAGGATATGGTGATGGGTGAGTAAACACTTTAACATTTATTTGGAAACTGATTCATGCGGTTGAAGTGTTTTGCTCAAGAGTTTTTGTGTAGTCTGGTATCAGCAGTTGATAATTGTAAGTTCCACGAGGACTTTGTGAAAAGTGCAAGGTTAAGTGTTAGTTTACTTCTCACATTTGTGACTTTTCCTGGTTAGGCTGAAGCAACGCTTGCGTTGACCCTTTATTATTTTAGTTTGTTATTTTTGTGCCGACGCTGGGCTGAGGGCACTGCCGCAGATGTTGTCTCTCTTTGGTTTGTCCGAGAGAGGTCGGCGCTGACGGTATTAGAGTGCTTAAAGTCACTTAGCTCTTGGCTGAAGTACGAAGTCTAGGGTTGAGGTAGTATTGTTAGGTAGGTGGGAAACGTCACTAAATGTGAGAAGTTTGGGTTTGTAAATATTGTGAGTTTTTTTTCTGTCTCACAATGAGTGTAGAATTGACGGATTTTTTTGAACATCCTTCTGAGGAGGGCTTAAGTCAGCTTTCTAAAAAACAGCTATTAGAGGTCGCAGACAAATTTAAAATTCCCCTTACCACTAAAGATAAAAGTCTAAAGGAAGGACTGGGGCTGGTCATTAAGGCTGCTCTGGTAAAATTAGGCATTTTGACATGTGAATTAGGAAGCCCTTTACCTCTTATAGGTGATCAGGAACAGACTAAAAAGAAATTTCCTGAAGGGACCGTTACATCACTTACATTTGAACAACAGAAACAGTTGCTGCTCTTGGAGATGGAAAAGAATAAAATGAGTCAGGAAGTTGAATTGCGTAGGTTGGATGTGGAGGCTCAGAGGTTTGCTCTGATTAGAGAGGGTAGATTGGGAAACTACGATTCAACTCCAAAAGCTTTTGATGTGGCACGTGCTCTTAAATTGATGCCAAAATTCGATGATAATGATTTGGATACTTTTTTTAATTTATTTGAGCGGTTGGCAGGTCTTATGAGGTGGGAAGATTCTGAGCAGACGCTTCTGTTACAATGTGTGTTTTATGGTAAAGCTCAAAGAGCGTATTCCACTCTTACTGTTAGGGACAGTCAGATTTATAGTAAAGTGAAAGAAACCGTGCTAAAAGCCTATGAGTTGGTTCCAGAGGCCTATAGGCAACGATTTCGAGCTTTAAGAAAAGGGGCACAACAAACATTTACTGAGTTTGCAAGGGAGCTAAGGATTCAATTTGATCGTTGGCGCCTCAGTCTCACAGGTAGAGGATTTTGATTCTCTTTGTGAGTTGTTGTTGTTGGAACAGTTTTAGAAATACTTTGCCAGAAAATTTGTCTGTTTATTTAACAGAGCGAAACGTTCAGAGTGCAGAGGCTGCTGCTGTTTTAGCCGCCGATGAATATGTGTTGACCCATAAAGATGTAAAAAGAACTAATTGGCGTCGTCCAAATAGCTCTGTGGACAATGTTTCAGTGGAGGTTCCATCTTTGCCTGCTAATGTAAAAGCTGAGAAAAAGTTAAGAGCTTTTGGTGACAAGAGTGATCAGTGTGCTTATTGCTTAAATAAGGGACATTGGAAAAAAGATTGTCCAGCCCTTAAGGCAAAAATGAACCGTACTAAATCTGATCTAAAACCTGCTCTTGCTGCTTCCTCGGTTACTAAAGTAGTTGAGGGGCTTGATGTAAATACTGCTCAAGGTAATTTGGTGTTGTGTAGTGATGAAAAGTTGAGTTATGCTCCTTTTATTACTGATGGTTCTGTGTCTCTGGTTGGGAGTGATGAGAAAATTCCAGTTAAAATCCTTAGGGATACTGGTGCTTCAGAGACATTTATTTTGGAGTCCGTATTACCATTTTCAGAGAGTTCCAGTACTGGGAGTGAGGTATTGATAAAAGGAATTGGTTTACAAGTTTTGTCTGTACCTTTGCACACTATGGTACTTGAATCTGAATTGATTACTGGTCAAGTTGTAGTAGGTGTGCGACCCTCTTTACCAGTGGAGGGCATTGCTGTAATCTTGGGAAATAATTTGGCTGGAGGTCGTGTATGGAGGGATGTACCACCCCCACCTATTGTAACAGATTCTCCTTCTTCTTTACTTGAACAGGTGGATGTTGGTAAACAGTTTCCTGATGTGTTCGTAACGTGTGCTGTTACTCGGGCAATGAGTAAAAATGTTGTCGAAAATCAGGATAAGGAACCTAGACAGATTAGGGATAGAAGGAAAGTGTTTCCTAATCTTTCTCTTCTTTTCCCTACAGTCTCTCGTCAGGAGTTGGTGGTGGCACAAAGGGAGGACCCCAGTCTGAAAGAAATGTTTTCTGAAGTGCTAGCTCCGGAAGAGGTAGCGAGTGCAATGAGTGGTTGTTTTGTTGAGGATGGCCTCCTGTTAAGAAAATGGCTATCTGGTAGGGAAGTACCCATAGGTGAGCCTTATGAACAGGTTGTTGTGCCAATGTCTCTTCGAGATACTGTGTTGCGTTGGGCACATGGAGATGTTGTGGGGCATCTTGGGGTTAATAAAACGTACAATCATTTGTTGCGTTATTTTTATTGGCCACAGTTAAAGAAAGATGTAAGGAGGTTTATTAAAACCTGTTCAACCTGTCAGCTTACGGGGAAGCCAAATCAGTGCCTTAAACCGGCACCGTTATATCCCATACCTGTAATTGATACACCGTTTCAACATCTGATTATAGACTGTGTGGGTCCAGTACCTCCATCTAAGTCAGGAAGTGCATATCTTCTTACTGTAATGTGCCAGAACACTAGATATCCAACTGCCTATCCGCTTCGTTCAATCACTACCCGTGCTATTGTTAAAGCTATGACAGTTTATTTCTGTGTTTGGGATTCCAAGAGTTATTCAAAGTGACCAGGGATCCAATTTTACTTCGCATATGTTTAAGGAAGTGTTGCAGCAACTTGGTGTGAAGCAAAATCAGTCTAGTGCTTACCATCCACAAAGTCAAGGGGCTTTGGAATGCTTCCACCAAACTTTGAAGTCGTTGCTGCGGGCTTATTGTGTGGAGTTAAAGGGTGATTGGGAGGAGGGTTTGCCCTGGTTAATGTTGGCAGCTCGTGAGGTGGTTCAGGATAGTCTGGGTTTTAGTCCCAACCAGTTAGTCTTTGGTCATAAAGTGCGTGGACCATTGGCTTTACTTCATGATGGATTAAAGGAAGTATCTGACCCACCTCAGGGTTTGCTACAATATGTAGAGGGTTTCAGGCGTCGGTTATTTTTGGCTGGTCAAATGGCTAAAGAAAATTTGCTGAATAAGCAAAAGATGAAGCGGTTGTTTGATAGGAACACAGAGTCTCGTGTGTTTTGTCCAGGTGACCAGGTGTTAGTTCTGTTGCCTCTTCCTACCTCTCCATTTTGTGCAAAGTTTTTGGGTCCCTATACAGTTGTACATCAAGTTTCAGAGCAGAATTATTTGATTTCAACTCCTGAGCGGAAGCGACATTCACAGCTGTGCCATGTAAATTTATTAAAACCTTTTTACTCTCGTTTCAGTGAGTCCGAGAAAGGCTCCAGCTGCTGTTTCCATAGCATCTTCTGTGATTGAAATGGCTGAGGATGTTAAGGTACCCGAGGATGGTATTTTACAGCCTCGGCTTAACAATTCTGAAACCTTAAAGAAACTGGATGAGTTTGTTAAACACTTGCCTTTTAAGCAGAGAGATGAATTGTCTTTAATTTCAGATTTTCCTATGTTGTTTTCAGATTCTCCTTCTCGTACTAATGTGATAGAACATGATATAGATGTTGGTGACGCCAAGCCAATACGCCAGCATTTTTATCGGGTTTCTTTGGAAAAACAACGTCATCTTGAGTCTGAAATAAAATACATGATTGAGAATAACATCGCTAAACCTTCTTTTTCAAGTTGGGCATCACCTTGTTTATTGGTGGGAAAGCCAGATGGTACGTACCGATTCTGTACTGACTATCGGAAGCTTAACAATATTACAAAACCAGATTCGTTCCCTTTGCCCAGGATGGAAGATTGTGTAGATGCGGTTGGCTCTGCTCTGTATGTTAGTAAATTTGATTTACTCAAAGGATATTGGCAAGTGCCTTTAACCACTCGTGCACAGGAGACTGCTTCATTTATTACTCCTTCTGGACTATATTCTTATTCAGTAATGAGTTTTGGCCTTAGAAATGCACCAGCTACTTTCCAACGCTTAATGAACCGTGTAACTTCTGGTTTGGATGGATGTGCTGTTTACTTAGATGATGTGGTTGTGTATAGTGATTCATGGGAACAACACATTGTACGTATTTGAGCACTTTTGAGCGATTAGCTGAAGCTAAGCTCACAGTCAACTTGGCCAAGTGTGAGTTGGCCAAGGCGACTGTGACTTATTTGGGGAAAGTAGTTGGGCAGGGAAATGTACGTTCTGTGCGAGCTAAGGTACTGGCAATAGATAATTTTCCGCCACCAAATACAAAACGAGAGCTTATGCGGTTTTTGGGAATGGTGGGCTATTACAGGAGTTTTTGTTCAAATTTGTCTTCAGTGGTAGCCCCCCTGACCGATTTATTGAAGAAGAGTGTGAAATTTGAGTGGTCCTTGCAATGTAAACAAGCATTTGACAATGTCAAACTGTTGCTTAGTACGGCACCTGTTTTGGCTGCGCCTCGGATTGGATACCCGTTCCAGATTCAGGTTGATGCCAGTCAAGTTGGGGCCGGAGCTGTCTTATTACAAACTGATGAACATGGAATAGAAAGACCAGTTTGTTATTTCTCCAGGAAGTTTAGGGCTCACCAGTTGCATTATTCTACTATTGAAAAGGAGGCATTGGCATTGATCTGGGCTTTGCAGTTTTTTGAAGTTTATTTGACAAGTGGCACTTTTCCGATTGTGGTGTTTTCAGACCACAATCCACTTACCTTTTTACATTCTTTGCAGAGCCCAAATCAGCGCCTTATACGCTGGTCTCTTTTTCTGCAGCCTTATCCATTAGAGATTCGACACATAAGGGGTGTCGAGAATGTGTTGGCCGATGCCTTGTCTCGGGCTCCATGTGAGAATCTGGATACCTGATTTAAAAACTTGTATGACTGTGACTGACTTGTTTTCGTAGGTGCCGAGAGTTGCCGTGGTTCCAGTTACAAGTGAGGCCTTTTTGAGAACATCTGGTACATTGTAACCCTTATTTTTTCTGATTAATATAGGTCCTTTACAAGGATCCTCTATCTTAAAGGGGGAGGTGTTATGGTGTAAGGGTGTGTGGGTTTTTTGCTTTTTCTTGTTTTCTCTTGTGATTTCTTCTAGGTGATGGCGTAATGAACAACACCTGTTATAGATCGGGACGTACGAATAAAAGTGCTTCTGAGACGTGGGTCGAGGCACGTGGGAAGTGACATCATCCCATGCTGCTACTTGATCGCGCGTTGTTTGTGGATCTGTCGTCAGTAGTTAAATTGATGTGTTAATGTTAAATGTAAACCTCTAGAATTATGTAATAAAAAATATTCTTCATTATACGTTTTTGGTTTGGTCTTCGTCGTTTTTGTTGCAGTTTTGAGCTGACCGTAACACCTAGAAATAGGTCATTCACGTGAATAGTGTAGATCTGTTGTATCTGCAAGTCATCTGTGTCACGTCATCTGTAGCATTTTTTTTCCCCTGTTGGCAAAGGAATGGACTCGCCATACTCTGCCTCTGATTGGCCTACCTTAATGTTCTTTCCCTCATCTAACCAATACGTAAAAGGTGAAGGAAGAAGCTAACGGTAAGCAACTTAATTTAGCTAGCTACAAACAGGCTAATCTAAGTTCTCTCTAGAGCAGGCAGAATGCATTTGTATCTGCTGTAAATTATGGTGTTCCAGTTTAAATGGTGATTACCCCGTGAGGCTGTTGTTTTATGTGTGTGTGTGTGTGTGTGAGAGAGAGGCTACTGTTGCGTTTTACTTAAAATGCTTTTAACATTGTGATTCTTTTTTTTTTTTTTTTTACACAGTACAGTAATACAATCTTTCATCAATTATTCAATGCTCGTTACTTCTGCATTTACATTTAAATTTATATATTAAGTTGCTAAAGCAAAACATTTAAACTACTTTTCTTATGTTATCACATTCTAAATTAAAACTCACCATCGACAGAAACAGTCAGCTCTACTGCCTTTTCTTTTTTGCATTTAAATCTTTATTACAAGCAATCCTTCATAAAGAACTTTAATTAAGAACATTAAGAACTTTAAAATTATTGCCTTGTTTATCTAAAAGTGCTCTTTTCCTTTAAACTTAGCCAAAAAAAAAAAAAAAGAAAAATCATAGCCTATGTGTTGGCTGTGAAACACAGTAGACATTAATTATATGCATTTATGGTGTAATTACTACATTTTTGTGTCTAAGCATGTTCATATTTACCACAAATAGTGCGCTGTTATTTTAATTCAGCGTGTGCAGTGCAGCAAAATATAGACTCAGTGTGGAAACGATCTCTGCACTGCTGCAGACGCACTGCTCCTGAACGAACTGCCACACCGCAACCGTGTGTTCAGTGTAAACGCTTTAATCAGTTAACATGAGCGCGGAACAAATATTCACTTCAAACGGAGTAATGTGAACCTGGCGTTAAAAGGTAACTAAACCCCTGGTCAGAGCCTGACTCCACCCACTGGCAATATTTGAAAAATGCTGAAAGTGGGCAGAACACAGCGGAGATAGAGGAGACGAACCGAGGGCGGGGCTGAGCGGGTGGGGCGTGAACCTGAGACCCGCAGTAACGGATTAATTGACAGCTGCTGTCAGAGTCGCTAAAATAGAGAGTGACTGTAGTGACGCAAGTAGCTTTGCAACAGAGCGTTCATTTGAAGTAGAGGACTTTTCTTCCCCATCTTCACCTGAAGTGGAGGATGTCGAGGTGTCTGTGGACACAGGGCCAGGGCCTCAGCCATATCAATTCGAGCTGCTAGCTCAAACTGCGGTCTTAACTCCCGCATCGCGATCGACATCTGACTCGCTACAGTGATTTGACAGAACAAGATGGTTTTATACTGCCAAGGGCATGGTAGCTCTTACCAAGGGCGTGGTGAGATGGAAACTGCTTATGTCACATGCCACCGCTTACGTCACGTACTTCCCCAAACATCCAATAGGAAAAATCAACTGCAGTAGCTACTGTTCAACCTGAAGAGGGCAGCACTCAGACGTTTTTACACCATATATTGTAGAATTAAAACACTTTATACTCAAATGTCAAAAAAATACTCTAATCAAAGAACAGCACTAATAAAGCCCCATTCTTACAGATCATTAACTAAAAAAAGTTGGTTTAGGGTTTAGTTACTCTTTAATATATGTGTGTGCCACAAGTGTGCATGAGTGCATGGTCTTCAGGAAAGTGCGCGAGCGTTGAATGGTTTAAACACTGGCAAGAATTAAAAAGAAAAAATGCAATTTATAAACTTTAGTGACGATGCGATACTGCCTTGTTAGTGCAAGCAATAATTCCTGTGTCAACTGTGCAGCTCACTTTTATTCCAGACGCATGGCCGTAGCCTGCTATGAGGTCACCGAGTCCGAACCTCTGCAAATTTTTCATGTTCAAAAATAAAATTTGTTCTCTGATTAACTAATTTGCTGCTAAATTCCTCATATAAATGTCTGCAAGTATAATTAAGAATGTTTAGCGTCCGTGGTATGAAAATGATCGCTGCGAGACGCTTCCGAAGTGAACGAGTCTTCAGAGAGTTGTGAGCGAGAGCGAAAGACGCAGCCTCCGTGTTGCCAGATCCAGCTATTATAAGCATTTTTGACTTGTTTTTCCACTTAATTTGACAGTTTAGAAAGTTAATAAAATAGGAAATTGCTGTTTAGGGTCAGCGATAACTTTATCTTATCTAAATTTCAAAATATCTGAAATAATTTCGGTTTATTTTATTTATTTATAGGTTTTTGTTTATTTTAATAGCAATATCTGGCAACATTGCATCATCGGCATTAGTCTGGCAGTAATCAAAAAAGGCAGCGGCTATTTACACTAAGTGCGAATAGCTATAGATGTTCAAAAATATCAGGATTTTCTGCTATGTATACTACTTGTTGCAAATAGTGGCTATTATCTGCACCTCAGTATTGTAGTACATTATAAAACAGTATGCAATAATTAATGAGTGTAAATTTTAATTTTAATTCAAATTATTAAATGGATGCCACCTTATTGGGACAATAAAGCCCTCCCTGCACCTACCCTAACCCTACCCAACACTTTATTTTCAACTTTTTTGATTATTTACTTCATTTTCATTGAAAATAAATGCTTTTCTGATGTGATTTGAAAAGGGAGAAAAAAGTTGGCCAAAAGGCAGAATCGAACCCAGGTCGATCACGTCAAAATATGTAGGACACACGGTTTATCTTCTGCACCACTAGAGGCAACGATTAGCGATGGTCTAAAAAAGTCCAGGGACAGGGTATTGCTGACATTCGGTAAGGGGAAAAAAAATGTTATTACTTGTCAGAAACGTTATCAACGCTATCAAAATGCAGTCTAACACTAATGCAGAGATCTGTACAACAATTAACTTAGGGTACAGAATGAAATGAAATACGCAAACACTGGCCATTAAGAAGTCAATGCTACGTTATTCAGTATAGTAGTTAAACTTTCACAAATCATGCTCAACGAACTCAATCGTCATGCTCAATCATAAACATTCATAAGCATACTAGACAAAGTTATCAGCTATTTAATAGTTATAAATAAAAACAATAACAGCAATATGTATGGTTGCATGAATAATAAACAACTGATAAAATTATCCACCCCATAAATATGGTAAAGTATTAACAAATTTTGATGCAATAAATAGGGTATGATTTAAAAATGTGCATCCCTTCAAAAATGTCTAATTAGTTGTATTTATAGGGGTTATTATAGCACAATTCTATAATAAGGGGGTTATTATAGAAACCCCCTGGACCTCACTGATTTTCAAAGCCTGGCTACGGCCATGTCCAGACGTGATGTGATTTGAAGCCAATTGCATTTTGAGAGAAAGAGTGCGTGCGCAGTGATTCCCTCTGCTGTTTGCGAAATGATGTCTCATAGAAACTTTTTCAAATTACTTTATCAGTTATTTAATGAAGAAAAATGAATTGTACCTCACCTTTAGCATTATAATTATTTCTCCCACACCGGACAGAGAGTGAGACGGTGATGCTGCATGTAGAGCCAAACCTCTCACTGCAGGCGCGTCATCAGCTTGAGTCGGTTTTATGAGATCTGCCTTTTTAAAGACCGTCGATCAATCAACCCAAAGCAATTATTGGCCGATGGTGATCGGTAGCCGATCACTCGGAGCATCCCTAATAATAAATGATCTGTGGAGTATTTTGAGCTGAATCTTCAGACACATTCTGAGGACACCAGAGACTAAACCATTACATATTAAACCTTTACACAGCCAACGGCTCACTGTCACAAGAGAATTTTGGCTCACGTCGGTGACATCACAGCAAAGAGGACCACCCTCGGACACATTTCTAATCAACATGCATCTTGCAGTGATCACTGGTGATTGGTTCTGCACAGAATTTGCTCATCTCACCCGAGCCTATTCTGTGCTCTCAAATGCTGGAGGGTCCACTATCTGTGCAGAAGCCACGCCCCCTCGCGGGAAAGTTGCTGTCAAAGACGGTTCACTCCTATTACTAATGGGGCCTGTTCATACCTGGTCACTTCATGTGTTTTCACAGATTGTATAGCTATCTGGTCGTGAAAAGTCCAGGTGTAAATGACCTCTGAAAACGCTCTTGAGACAGATGTAAATCAGATCACTCAAACCACTTCAGGAGGTGGTCTGGGACGAAACTGTACAAGTGTAAATGCATCTGGTTGTTGAAACCACATATGTAAATTTTACTCCTCCCAAAATGTCAAAATATTGTGTGTGTTATAGGCTATATTATGATCATTTCAATTAACTGAAGTGCTGTTTACAGAGCACTTTACCTCAGCTGAGAGATGTGTGGCAGACACTGAAGGAAACTCATCACGTCACTCTCTTCCTCTGAACATCTTCTCAGCTTCACTGTTTTCTTCTCTGTCTGGAGCTTCAGCACTTCCAGGAGGACCGAGCTCTTTCTCTCTGAAAGATCTATGATCCATTCATCAGGTGACTGGAAAACTGACTGTAATGCTGGAAGATAACTCCTGCCTGTTTGAGTCTCATAGTTCTTCACATGAGAGTACAGATCCAGCAGGAAATCACTCTGAACATTAGCAACATAATGTTCATACTCTTCATCAAAAGGGAAGGTTTTGTAGCTGCACACAGATGAGAGCAGAGTGGAGAATCTTGTTCCTGTATATCTGTCAGTTTCTACTGCAGCAACACAGAGATTCAGCAGAAATCTTACTGCAGACATCCTTTCTTCATTATAAATGAACCAGAACCTGATAATATACAATCAAGAACCAAACACTTCATTAATTTGAGTCAAATTACATCACATAATACACTTCTTCACATCAGACACAAATAAATAATTCAACAAAAAGACCCAGGGATCAGATTTGATCATGTTTAGCTGAAATGCAGAGCAATGGGATGCTATACATCTCTGATGAAATGGGACGTGTTTTCTCTGCATCTCGGATGTTTTAATCTGTCTACGTGAATGCATTCGCTTACTGGATCCTTGACTATAAACTGAACAGGAGCTTATCTGTTTAAAATGATCTGATCACAGAAGAGCAGAAATTACGTTTCTCGCTGGAAAACCTGCTTATTTTTCTTTTATTTTCACGATAATACACTGAATGGAATAATTAATCATTAATTCATTTATTTTTACTAGAGCCCGACCGATATGGATTTTTGGGGGCCGATGCCGATGCCGATATTAACTCGAAAAGAGCCGATTTATAAGCCGATATTTTGATTTTGAAAATAAACTGGATATTAGACCCCATTTCCTATAAACTACACTTACACAACATTCAATAGTAAAATATCTGCCTGTTCTATGTATGTGGGCTGTATAAACCATTTTTCCAGAAGGGATTATGTTAAAAAAAGTCTTAGATTACAGTCTCAATGACTAAACAATTGCACATCAAAAGTATATATTTTTTTAATGATCAAAAGAACACTGCATTAGAGGAATCTTTGCAGAAGTAGTCCCACACTTTGCTGCTACAGCTTTCACCTTTTTCAGCCATCTGTAGGGCAGAAAGAGAGACAGAGAAAGAGAAAGCAGCATGTGTATTAATAAATATCACCATGTATCATTACTCATGTCATCATTAGAATTATAATAATAATAAACAGGGATCTCCTACATAGGCAGCAATTGAGAAATATAGAGAAATATATATATATATTTTTTATTTGTCAAGCAATAGGTATTACCTATTACCTACTTATATTTAACTATATTATTACAACATATTCCTGTTATGTCTGTAAAGCTGCTTTGAAACAATCTGTAAAAAAAGAAGAAAAAAAAGCGCTTGTTCAGCTCACATTTATTTACATGTCCCCTCTGGTTTAATCATTTCTGACGCACCTACTGTAGTTACTGTAACTACACTATATTTGCTCTCACAGACACATTCACAACGGACCCGTATATCTTCTCCTCTTCTCTTTGTGCAGTCTGAATCAAAACATCGTCATGCGCTGGCGAACGTAAAGTTAGCCTACTGTTACCCGAAGATTACGGAATCAATTTGAAGTTGAATGGTTAACGTTAGTGTCATGAACACACTGCTGTCAATTTTGAGAAGAACCACCTTCAAACAAGTTAATAGCAAGCATTTAAGGGGCCTGCTAAAAAGGAAGCTATGGTTTGCGTTTGAATAACGTAACAGTTGTTGTTGTTTTTTCGAGGCACGCTGTACATAACTTCTAGTCATTGACTACACGCGCCCCCCTGCCACAGTTACGCGGTCATTATGTGGGAAACACTGCAGATATATTTAGAATAGGTTTAAACGCTAACGTTATAGTTTGACCTCTTATTAACGTTCGCGCTCTTCCACTGATAAACATGGTATTAGCTTTGTGGCTAATCTAATATAGCAATGCATTAGCGGCTGTAAGTGATGTTACAGAATATTTAGAAGTGATAATGTTAGGACCGTTAGCTATAACTACCACACTGTTTTTTATATACAGTGTATGAACTAAATCTACAATCATTTCACATGACGAACAACAGACTCACCGTCAAAAGAGTACATCTCAGTGGCTCGGCTGATAGCTTTCTTCTGTAGTGGATTTCTGGCGCTGTTGTCAACTGGGGAGCTGCAGAGCTCCCTCTGGTGGGCAAACTATGCAACACTCATAACATGAGTGAAGCATGAGACTCTGTTTTTTTTATGTTTCATCAGCCGTTATAAACGCCGATGCCGATTTAAATGCAATTAGCTCATATCGGCCGATAATATCGGCCGGCCGATATATCGGTCGGGCTCTACTCCTTTGTGTTCATCTGACATGCTCTGTCTCTGGGCAAGTGCATCACACACTTTCAAATCTCCTCAATTAAATGATAGAGAGTGTAAGTATAATTAATCACATTGATCTACTGACACACATCGTCAGGACTAGTGTTAACAGTGAACTGTTATTGTCAGCTACATCATTTAGCACATGTACTTTAGTATCATCTGATGCTTGAATCTACAAAGATGTTCATAAATACACCCTTCATTTGTGCTCAAACATCTACAGATATGATGAGTATTCAGACCCACAGCAGCTGCAGAAATCATATTTCACAATAACTGTAAGATTTTCTCACCTCAGCTGTGAGATGTGTGGCAGACACTGCAGGAAACTCATCACTTCACTCTCTTCCTCTGAACATCCTCTCAGCTCTACTGTTTTCTTCTCTGTCTGGAGCTTCAGCACTTCCAGGAGGACGGAGATCTTTCTCTCTGAGAGATCTATGATCCATTCATCAGGTAACTGGAAAACTGACTGTAATACTGGAAGATAACTCCTGCCTGTTTGAGTCTCATAGTTCTTCACATGAGAGTACAGATCCAGCAGAAAATCACTCTGATCATCACCATCATAATTAAAAGGGAAGGTTTTGTAGCTGCACACAGATGAGAGCAGAGTGGAGAATCTTGTTCTTGTATATCTGTCAGTTTCTACTGCAGCAACACAGAGATCCAGCAGAAATCTTACTGCAGACATCCTTTCTTCATAATCAATATCCCAGAACCTGATAATATACAACCAAGAACCAAACACTTCATTAATTTGAGTCAAATTACATCACATAATACACTTCTTCACATCAGACACAAATAAATAATTCAACAAGAAGACCCAGGGATCAGATTTGATCATGTTTTAGCTGAAATGCAGAGCAATGGGATGTTATTTGTGCAAAGTCTGTGGGTATGGAGGAGGAAGATGGGGATTTTCTTGGATGTTTCCAGTAAGTCTTCAGACCCGTTCACACCAGGGATAATAACAATGTTTTAATAATCATTTTCATTCTATGAGAACAGGTCCATACCATAGCTATAACAACAGCAACACAGAGGAACAATATCATCACAATTACTTTCAGAATGATTTTTCCAGCTGATGAACAATAAAAGCAACGACAGCCAATCAGAATCAATCTAACTTTTAAGAGCTTGAGCATTTAAAGTGGCAGACGACAAAACTGCGGTGCACTTAAAATAAACGCAACATTAGTGTCTGTTGCTAGTGTAATTATTGTTAATATTCTTGGTGTGAACAGACCTTTGTGTAAGTGAGGACCACTTCAAGGCAACAATGTGCAAGATTTGTATAAGCAACATCATTTACTAATATTGTATTGTACTGCAGTGTGTTATACTTACTGTATAATAATTGTATAGCTGTTGTGCTGTCATGATTGGCGTCTGCCGTTGCTAAGCAACCATGACCTGCTCTCCATGAAGACGCAGAAGTTTCAGCAAAGAAAATATGGATTTGCAGCACTAAAAACCCCTTGCAGTAGCTCTGCTAATAAATTCATTTTTAAAATGGCTATCCTTGTACAGCTATGATCAGCTGTTTCTCCATCTTGGCTTAGCTTTCAGTTTTGTTACAGGAAAGGATGTGCATGACCAGCGGTGTACTTGCTGCGTTCTGAAAAGTTTAGATGTTTCTAATTTAATTTTCTACCTGTTAGATTGTGTTTTATTTACATCTACACCTAGTTAGCCTTAAACGTACCCTTTACAATAATGAAATACTAATTAATGTTGTACAGTATAGGGGTTGCAAGACTACTGATTTCTACTAGTCGAATTTTTATTAAAAAAATACTTGAGTTACTCGACTACTCGTGGTTCATGCTGTTGTAAATGAAAACACATTAAATAGTTTTTTTTTTTTTTATCAATAAACGCTTATTCATTTATAGCCTTATGCAACAATTACATATGTAAATTTTCATGTAACCGCCACTATCTGTAACAATCACAACATTTTTCGTATCTGCATTCGGATACAACGTCGTACAGTTACTTGATAAGACCGTAAGGACTTTTTATCTTTTTTTTTCCCGTAGTTATCACTGAACAAGTATGTCGTGTTAAACTAAAATAATTACTAATTTCTAAAATAATATATATATATCATGCAAGCAGAGAGATGTCATGACAAACGTTTAGTGATCATTTGAACACGACTGAATCCATTCAATGCGCACATTTTCATTACGCAGAACTCTTTAAGCGAGTCTTAAAGGAGCCATGTGTAATGTCTGGCAAAAAAATCAAGTCATACTCCACATTCCATACCAGATGGGGGCAGTATGCCTCAATAAA
The DNA here is from genome assembly GCF_018340385.1 of Cyprinus carpio. Taxonomy (NCBI): domain Eukaryota; kingdom Metazoa; phylum Chordata; class Actinopteri; order Cypriniformes; family Cyprinidae; genus Cyprinus; species Cyprinus carpio. The sequence goes on from NC_056599.1 coordinate 5,184,477, forward strand.
GTGAATTGGTCTACTCTAGAGTAACAAACGAGAAACGGCATAGTCTCTATGCTCCGCCCCTACCTTCACAAAAACCCTAGAGCCATAGCTGAAGCCTAAGAGGTCAATAAAGTGAATTGGTGTAACGTTGGGTGATGTCAAGTGATTTTGAAACATGACATCTTCAAGCTACTCCCCTTCACCTTTACCAGTGAATAGTTCATATTCGTTTTGTTCATATTACATTTTTAATTGTATATACACATTATTTGAATTAAATTAATTTGACAGACAGCATTCTGTCAACATCATTGGTCAACATCAGACAGCTGATGTTGACCAAGCTAGCGCCAACCAAGCGTAACCAGAGCTGCCAACTCTCAAGCATTCACCGTGAGACACACGCAATTGACTCTTTTCACACGCTTTCAAAAACTTGACTGCTCTGAATATAGTGAGTGGGTGCGCGCACGGCCGGGGCGCTCTCTCTCGGGTTCATTATCATCGAAGACATTTCAAGCTTCTAAGGTAATGTTACATTTTAGCATCAGCTTGGTAGAGGACGGGCTTTGGTAGATAAACAGGTGAAAAACCGGATCGGATCTGTGGGTAAGTTATAGCTAGCTAACTATCAAACGCAGCTACGGTTAGCCATCGCTAACATTAGCACGTTTATCGAACAGCCTTCGATACATTTCTATGTAATAACTTCCCGAAAAAAATACGCAAACATATAAAAACAAACTTCTAGCGAAATACTAACAGCATCTTACTTACCAATCCAAAAGAAAATGGTGCAAGTTCGGAGTCGAAGCTCATTTCTTTAAAGTCCATCAGTTGTCTCCAGCGATGGAAAGCAGTGCCGATGTTTACTCTGTTTCAACTCCTTTTCTTATCGGATTTGATTTTGTGATTCCGAGCGCGGTTGCTTGACATCAGCTTCAAGTACGCCCACAAGCCGTGCGAGTTATTTGTGTATTGCAGGTTGGCTGGTGGTTATGTTGCCCGCATACCGCCTCCCATGGCCGAAAAACTGGTATTACGACACCTGTCGGGCCGTGGCTAGTAATGCTAATGCTAATTAAGGTTGATATCTCTGCAGCACTATAACTTGACATTTTTTTAATGACATCATCGCCCTTATTTCTTCTCATTCTTTTGAGGCGTGTAGGTAATTTTTTGGATATTTTTACCTCAATTTTTACACATGGCACCTTTAATGTTTAGTGAACTTCACTTAACAAATGTGCGTGTGCCGCGCAAACCAGCAAAAGATAAAGATGCAAACATGTAGAACAAGTAGAAAATGTATCCGTATCTACGCTGATTATAAGCCTACTTTTGAGAGAGAACTGGTTTGGTTTTTGAGAGACTGAGAAGCGCAACGCAGCTGTTTGATTGGTGAGCGCGCTGTGCTTGTTCCATTCATTCGTATCATATCGTAGCCTAAGGTTTAAATCATTGCCATTTAAATATATACATATAATAGAACATGTATGATGTATTATTATTATAGGTGAAATTACTCTTGCAAAGCTTTGATTTCTGAGAGATGCACGGAGAGGAAACACTAATGCGGTGTATGATTTGCGCTTTTTTCACTCATAAAGTTTACATTCATTCACTTAACACTCGTGACTTTAGAGGTCTGTGTATAATATTGCGCTGATCCCCTGGCTTAACTGTTATCTAGCAAACACCGGACTGTGCCAGCTTCAGCCGAGTATTCAGGCAGAATCATTCCTTGTCCGTTATTCGTTTTTTAAGTCATTATTCGTGCCATTCCGAATAAAGTATTCGGCTTCAGGCACACCCCTAATTATTACATTACATATTTTATTTTTACATGCAACATAGATAAGGTCATAGAAAGTCATAGAAAAAACAGCTCCACGCAATATTGTAATCCTAAAATTCAGGTACTTTGTATGCATTATGGTTAATACATGCTCGAGTAGTCGATTGTTTCCGACAAGCCCTAGTACAGTATGACAAAAATGTCGCTGTATTTATGTGCGCATGCCCAGTAGAGACAAACGTATCCCTTCTAGCCTTAACTGCGCGCATTTGTCATATCCCGAGCTTTGCGTGTGTGTGCTGTGCCAAGGCATCAGTCATTTTAATTTTTGACCACAGACATAATGTCGGCAAAACAGCAGCATTATAAAGTAAATAAAATGTAAATAAAGTACATAAAAATAATTTGACCCTACAGCTCCAAACTCTGGTCCTAGAGGGCCGGTGTCCTTTAGAGTTTAGCTCCAACCCTAATTAAACACACTTGAACCAGCTAATCAAGCTCTTACTAGACACACTAGAAACATCCAGATAGTGTAAAGTCCAGTCAGAGATAAACTCTGCAGGGCACTGGCCCTCCAGGATCTAGTTTGGAGACCCCTGTCCTACAGAGTTGTTACTTTGCACATGCTTTTTTAACATTACAGATAATAATGTAAAATTATTTTCTTAGAATAGGAGATATGCTGTCTCTTGCATCACATACATTAGTTAAGTATGTGGTCTTGAAGAGGATCCTTTTTTCTCTCTCATTTGGACTCGGTCTTTACTCTGTCTACATCATTTAGCACATGTACTTTAGTATCATCTGATGCTTGAATCTACAAAGATGTTCATAAATACACCCTTCATTTGTGCTCAAACATCTACAGATCTGATGAGTATTCAGACCCACAGCAGCTGCAGAAACATATTTCACAATAACTGTAAGATTTTCTCACCTAAGCTGTGAGATGTGTTGCAGACACTGAAGGAGTTTCTCATCACTTCACTCTCTTCCTCTGAACAGCTTCTCAGCTTCACTGATTTCTTCTCTGTCTGGAGCTTCAGCACTTCCAGGAGGACAGAGCTCTTTCTCTCTGAGAGATCTATGATCCATTCATCAGGTGACTGTTAAAAAACTGACTGTAATGCTGGAAGATAACTCCTGCCTGTTTGAGTCTCATAGTTCTTCACATGAGAGTACAGATCCAGCAGAAAATCACTCTGAACATCATCTTCATCAAAAGGGAAGGTTTTGTAGCTGCACACAGATGAGAGCAGAGTGGAGAATCTTGTTCCTGTATATCTGTCAGCTTCTACTGCAGCAACACAGAGATTCAGCAGAAATCTTACTGCAGACATACTTTCTTTATTATAAATATCCCAGAACCTGATAATATACAATCAAGAACCAAACACTTCATTAATTTGAGTAAATTTTTCATTAATATTCTACTGTACATAATGCAACAAAAGGGGGATCGAATTTGATAATGTTTAGCTGAAATGCAGTGCAATATTGGGCATCATTTGTGCAAAGTCTGCAGGTAATCAGGAGGAGGATGGGGATTTTCTCAGAGGTATCCAGTGGAGCTGTGTTTGATATGACGAGGTACTGCCACATGAATTTGACGATACAGGTATCAAGCTGTTTGTGTATTAATATCACAGCACACAGCAGTGGACCGCACTTAATTTAAATTCAAGAACATTGTTTAAAACGGAGTGGAAAAAGTGCAAGGTTCTTAAAAAAATAGTGCATATAGGTATAATATATAGGCTACAACTAGATTTAATCTGGCCGCAGAGGAACACAGCCGTGGTGCATGATATAAAGAGACGTAATCCCCGAAACAGAGCTTCACACTTGTGCAATACAGAATAATCTGATAAATGTGTTACTAATTTTAAACACGAGTTCTCTCTCCAGCGAGGATAATAGCACTGGCTTCCTGAAAACAAGCTTGCAGTTTAGCGATCTCCACTTTGATATTCTATTCTCAGAGAAAGAGGAGTTCATCAAGTGTTTATCTTTGAGAGAGAGAGAAATACAGATATGATGAGTATTCAGACCCACAGCAGCTGTATCTCCCCCCCTGCACAAGAACTGAGCTTAGATTTAGTCACTGACACAGAAATGCGATTCAGGATCAGATGTATTGAATGATCAGTATGCATCACTCTGTAGCTAACACTGAAAACAAAACAGAGCCTCTAATCTAAACATATTTCACAATAACTGTAAGATTTTCTCACCTAAGCTGTGAGATGTGTTGCAGACACTGAAGGAAACTCATCACTTCACTCTCTTCCTCTGAACAGCTTCTCAGCTTCACTGATTTCTTCTCTGTCTGGAGCTTCAGCACTTCCAGGAGGACAGAGCTCTTTCTCTCTGAGAGATCTATGATCCATTCATCAGGTGACTGGAAAACTGACTGTAATGCTGGAAGATAACTCCTGCCTGTTTGAGTCTCATAGTTCTTCACATGAGAGTACAGATCCAGCAGAAAATCACTCTGAACATCATCTTCATCAAAAGGGAAGGTTTTGTAGCTGCACACAGATGAGAGCAGAGTGGAGAATCTTGTTCCTGTATATCTGTCAGCTTCTACTGCAGCAACACAGAGATTCAGCAGAAATCTTACTGCAGACATACTTTCTTTATTATAAATATCCCAGAACCTGATAATATACAATCAAGAACCAAACACTTCATTAATTTGAGTAAATTTTCATTAATATTCTACTGTACATAATGCAACAAAAGGGGATCGAATTTGATAATGTTTTAGCTGAAATGCAGTGCAATATTGGGCATCATTTGTGCAAAGTCTGCAGGTAATCAGGAGGAGGATGGGGATTTTCTCAGAGGTATCCAGTGGAGCTGTGTTTGATATGACGAGGTACTGCCACATGAATTTGACGATACAGGTATCAAGCTGTTTGTGTATTAATATCACAGCACACAGCAGTGGACCGCACTTAATTTAAATTCAAGAACATTGTTTAAAACGGAGTGGAAAAGTGCAAGGTTCTTAAAAAATAGTGCATATAGTATAATATATAGGCTACAACTAGATTTAATCTGGCCGCAGAGGAACACAGCCGTGGTGCATGATATAAAGAGACGTAATCCCCGAAACAGAGCTTCACACTTGTGCAATACAGAATAATCTGATAAATGTGTTACTAATTTTAAACACGAGTTCTCTCTCCAGCGAGGATAATAGCACTGGCTTCCTGAAAACAAGCTTGCAGTTTAGCGATCTCCACTTTGATATTCTATTCTCAGAAAAGAGGAGTTCATCAAGTGTTTATCTTTGAGAGAGAGAGAAATACAGATATGATGAGTATTCAGACCCACAGCAGCTGTATCTCACCCTGCACAAGAACTGAGCTTAGATTTAGTCACTGACACAGAAATGAGATCAGATGTAGTGAATGATCAGTATGCATCACTCTGTAGCTAACACTGAAACAAAACAGAGCCTCTAATCTAAACACACTCATTAAGACCAGAAAACATGTCCCAGCTTATGCAGAAATCATATTTCACAATAACTGTAAGATGTTCTCACCTCAGCTGAGAGATGTGTGGCAGACACTGAAGGAAACTCATCACTTCACTCTCTTCCTCTGAACATCTCAGCTTCACTGTTTTCTTCTCTGTCTGGAGCTTCAGCACTTCCAGGAGGACCGAGCTCTTTCTCTCTGAGAGATCTATGATCCATTCATCAGGTGACTGGAAAACTGACTGTAATGCTGGAAGATAACTCCTGCCTGTTTGAGTCTCATAGTTCTTCACATGAGAGCACAGATCCAGCAGGAAATCACAATCATAAAATATGCCAGTCCATTCAAAATGAGATGATAACAGTTCCAGCATCTGCTCTCCTGTCTGTGTCTCAATCTCTGCTGCTTTAATGAAGAGACTCAGAAGAAATCTGCTTAGATCACTTTCACTCTGATCAGAGAATCTGTAACAAAATGGAAATGAGAAATGTGAATAAACAGATGTTACAGAACTTATTACAGCTACGATGTGATTAAATAATGCTAAATAACAACAGTGTTTTGCTTCTGGTTTTCAGCTCACATTTAACACTTTTTAAATTACATATTAAATGTCAATAATGAATTTAGTTTTGATAACTGAACAAATCTTAAATAATGGCATCAGATACAACACAGATTTACACTGAACACAAGTCTTCTTATTGAAGGGACAGTAAAAGATGAAGTTTCATGAGACGCAGCAAAGCAGAAGTGCCACATTTGAAAGAAGTAATTAAATAATGCTTTGTTTGAATCTAAAGTGGAATAAACTGTATTCAATATAACCTTATTCAATAGATCCACGCAAATAGTTTAAATTGTACTCTTTTAATTAGTCACATTTCTTTTCATAAATTTATCCTTATCACTTGTAATATAGCATTTTTCATATACATGCATGCAGTGTTGCGAATTAAAAAAAAAAAAAAAAATTATATATATTATTCACTGCAAAGACAAAAAAACATCTACATGACACATAATGGACATTAATAACAAATTCATCACAAAAGTAAATATTAGCATAAATCTATAAAAATCCAGTATGTACAGTGCACAGCATAAATGAGTACACCCCTCTGAATAAATATAAAATATGTATTTTCTTAATCAACACTAATATAATTCATGGAAAGATGGCAAAATTGAAACATATTAAACATATACTTAATAAACACAAATAAATATATGCCATTTTTTCCCTGTAAAATAAAGTAAATTAGGCAATTTTGTTTAAATTAAGGATTGTAGAAATTAGGACACCCAAGATTTAATTCGGAAAATGTATAATATACTAGTACTTAGTATGTCCTCCAGAGCTTAAAGTATACTGCTCTGACACGTCTTGGCACTGAGTGTTTAACTCCTGGACGACCTCCTTAAAGGCTCTGGGCTGTGTTTCTCGATAACGATTGATCTTAGCGCTTAAGAGCATTCTCTACGAGTCATTTTACGATCGTGTGTTATTGTGTCATGTGCGTTTCCCAAAAATGCACTCAACACAATCGCACATAGCTGTGCTTTAAGAGCTACTTAGGAGTCACTATCCCTTTGTCAAGTGCTGAAATGTCACCTAATAGAATGGTTTGTAATTGTAGTACACACTTGTTTATTGAAATGTTAACCTAATGCTGCGGCCTGGAGTCAATTATTCCGCTTATACTACGGTTACCACACCTCAAGACATCGATCCGATTATTTATTTAAAGGGATTCGTCCAGTTTTTGTACATAAATCACTATTGTGAGTAGGATTATTTCTTCCGCGTCTCATCCAACGCCTCTTTTGCTAGTACCAAAACATAATTTTAAAGCTGGTAATGGAGACTTGAGCCGTTGATAGCATTCTAATGCAGTTATTAATGAAGTTATTAGAAAGAGAGCGAGAGCGACAGAGACACACAGAGAAAGAAAGAGAGAGAGAGAGAGAGATTGTGTGAATTAGGCTGAAGCGGCGTCTCTAAACAGCGTTGTTATTACTTCGCTAGTGAGAAATGTCATGTGTATTTACTTTCAAAAAATCGTCTGTCATGTTGTTGTTTTTGGTAGTCCTGTAATTTCCGTTATTGCAGTTTTACTATGTGAAATGATATGGAACTGTAATGTGGTCAAGAGAGCTGCCTGGAACTATGTTCACCGTGCGTTTCCCAGAAAATAATTGCACATATATATACGTATACGGGCTGGTAAGCGATTGTTTGATAAAATTTATTACATATACTATTTTGGTCCATGTGAGTAAATGATGACATAATTGTGATTTTTGGTTGGGTGAACTATAACTTCAATAATTGATTTTCTTAATTGTATTATTGTTACTATGAAAATATTAAATTATTTCTTTAATGAAATGATACTCCAAATAATAAACTAAAACTGCCAGTAGGTGATGGTAAATGTCTTAATGATTGAGACATCAAGTCATTTATTCATTCGATTCGTTCAAATGGCTGATTCATTGAAGTAAAGGGTTCTTTATGAATGGTTCACTGAATCATAAGGCTTGTTCAACTTGAAGCGGATCATCACCATCAGATCGACCGGTGTGTGACATCAAAGTACAGCGAGAGCTGAGGTCTGTGCAGCGCCACTTCAAAGCCAACATATGCCAATGGTTCAACGCGCCAAATGGTTCACCCAAATCATTCAAAACGTGGATTAAGAAATGAAATGCCGCTGTTGGTTGCTCGGGGATGAACAGTTATGATTTGTCTTTATATTTTGGTTGGCAAAACTGAGCAAAACAGAAAACTTTGTGTCTAAAATAACACAATATTAACTTCTTAATGAACTGTTGTATAAGATGAGTATCACACTCGTGTGACATTGCACTTAGCCAACAGCTTGTGCGATATTTCTTTACTATATAATGCAAATATGAGACAAAATTTCAAACAGGTGCGTTTTGCACCATATCTTGAATTTTAGAGATATTCTCTAGGCTCCATCACGCAGTAAGTTGTTGCTCTGCCTCATATTAGTCATCAGTCGACTGTATGAAATGGCAGATGATCCACATAGGTTTTGGTCATCATTAGATTTAATGTGGTGATATTATGATTTTTATCTTTTTTTTGTTTTGTAAGTTTTTATTGTTGCTGTTTGAGCATAAAAAAGATCTGCAGGGTTACAAAGCTCAAAGTCCAATTCAAAAGTAGATATTTTATTTAACAGAAATCACTTTTCAAAAACTACAATGAACGACTCGTTTGGACTACAACGCATATTTTCCCGGGATTTGTGATATCACTAATACTGATGAAAGGGACGAGTCCTGGTTGAGTTGCACTAGAGAAGGCAGCGAGTGTTATATCACTATGTCGGAGACATGCTAGCTTTCCCAAATCAGAAGAGCTTAGAGTGGTTACAATCATCCGGGTTAAAATGTGCGATATGGGGAAAATATCTAATCATGATTTTTTGACAGATATTGCGACTGCGATTTGATTTGTGATTTTAAATTTGCAAAGTCAAGCTTGCACTCAATATTGTCAATAATGTGCAGCAAAGTATGAGTATCATTACAAACAACAAAAAAACAGAAATTCTTACAGTTTACATTAAACCATTACAAAATTCCTTTTTGTTTTTGGCATTATTCCAGTAGGAATTACTGTTGGTAATATTGGTTTCCATCTGCCATATTACATCCCACCAATAGAATCCATCAAACAGACACCATTACAGTTTACATTAAAACCAATTCAATTCCCATTATAACCCTGAAATCCATTCAGTTTTCAATTGTGTTTTGGGAGGGGTTCTATTATTATTATTATTATTATTATTATTATTATTATTATTTTCAGCAGACAAGATTATAATGGTATAAATACTTTTAAAGAATTAACTTAATTACTGAATTTCACTGGAAAGATTTGTTTATTTTTTATAATAAAGAACTGTATTTCTTTAGTCAATTATTGAAGTATTACATATGTTACATTGTATTTGGTTTTTTAAGAACATGTTGAAAATTTGCTGAATGTTTCATTTAATCCAAGTGAAATTAGAAAGTTGGCTTCAAAAATGCTCTTCGGAAACCTATGGGTGATGTCACGGACACTACGTCCATGTTTTTATACAGTCTATGGTAATATCGCATCGCTTCTTGTTATACTTCAGGTCCTTTCAGCAAGCAGTACTTCAAGATGTCTCTCTGTATTTCTTTATACTTGAGTCCAAGTTCAAAATAAAACTCTATGAACTGCTACATTGTGAACGTACAGAGCTGCATGTACCACTGTGAACTGTAAAGTAAACAGGAATGTTTGTCCGAACTCAACTAGTTTTGCGAGCGAACGTAAATATATTTACGAGAGAATGCAAAAGTTATATGAGTGAATATAAAGTTACTCTGGAGAATGTAAAATTGGTAACACTTTTTTTTTGTGCAGTAACTGCATCCCCAAATAACAGACATCTCTCTAATACAAACTCCTTAAACACTGAAAAATGTAGTGCTCGTCAGGACTAACTGGATGTTGGCTCAATTAAATGATAGCGAGTGTAAGTATAATTAATCACATTGATCTACTGACACACATCATCAGGACTAGTGTTAACAGTGAACTGTTATTGTCAGCTACATCATTTAGCACATGTACTTTAGTATCATCTGATGCTTGAATCTACAAAGATGTTCATAAATACACCCTTCATTTGTGCTCAAACATCTACAGATATGATGAGTATTCAGACCCACAGCAGCTGCAGAAACATATTTCACAATAACTGTAAGATGTTCTCACCTCAGCTGTGAGATGTGTGGCAGACACTGAAGGAAACTCATCACTTCACTCTCTTCCTCTGAACATCCTCTCAGCTTCACTGTTTTCTTCTCTGTCTGGAGCTTCAGCACTTCCAGGAGGACCGAGCTCTTTCTCTCTGAGAGATCTATGATCCATTCATCAGGTGACTGGAAAACTGACTGTAATGCTGGAAGATAACTCCTGCCTGTTTGAGTCTCATAGTTCTTCACATGAGAGTACAGATCCAGCAGAGCATTGAATGTTTCTGGCTTGTATCGTCCTCTCACCTCAAAAAGTTTGCAGTCACACTGAGATGATTTATGGAAGAATTCTACAAAGAACGTGGTTTGCTTCAGTGGTTCTTTACAAGTCTTTAACCTGTAACAAAGAATTAAACATAAGAGCATGTACTTATTGACACTGAACTGTTTTTTTGTTTTGTTTTGTTTTTTAGGATTATGTCCACCAGACAAGGCTAAGATGTTTCTAGGGGTTATGGATGATGTAACTTTAACTCATTGACCTGTCTATATACACACAAGATGAGAGAGATAGACTGACCACTGAACACACACACGGGAGAAGATACAGGCTTGTTTGAGATGAGCAAAATGTGCAGAACCAATTACAGACAGATGCATGCACTACACAGACACAGTTCTGGGGCGCTTTAGATTTACATTACGTATGTAAAACACTACAGCTAGATTAGTTAACCAGACCGATTTCTAGTACCTGATGTTTGGTGAGCAGCTAAGCATCATGTCCATTCCTACATCAGCTACGGTACAGTTGTCCAGATTCAGATAAACCTCTTTATCTCTGGACTGACCGATCACGTAAGACAGAGCACAACACTGATGAGGATCAAGATCCACTTCTAGATCAAGCTGATGGTTCATCTTCTCCAGGAAAATTAAACAGGCTTTAGGAGACTGGAGCTCATACAAGCACTGACACACATAGAGAAGATCAAACTCTTCACTCTCACTCTGAGCTTGAAAAAACGTGTCCAAAAGCTTCTCAATGAACCAGTCAGATGTTTTCTTTATCTGATCCTCTGGGAAGAGACACTTGAGGAGTCTGGTGTTGTGTTCACTCAGAAGTCCACATAAGAACGGAAGAACATGTCTCATGTGTTTATGCTCCTCGGTCTGACAGAGCTGTAGGACTTTCTCAATTTCATCTGGATGTCCAAGAAGCCACAAAGCCGAGAAGAATTCCTGCATTGTGTTGTGGAGAAACGCACAGTATGTTGTTGCAGATGTTGGCGAGTCTGTTGTTGTGATCATTTTCAGAAAAGCATGACAAATGTCTGTCTCATCACTGCTAATATGTGGAAGGTTCAGGCACTTCTGCTTAGTTGCACTGAAAGCATTTTCCATCAAGGGATCAATCTGATCTTTCTTCTCTTTTAGATACATATCCATTTGCTTATTTTGTTTATTCCCATGTTTCTTTACAGCAAGACGGAAAATGTGGATGTACATTTCAGTGACTGTGTGTGGATGGTTGCATACAGTGTCATTTTTAAACTTAATCAAGTCTACAATCATGAATGCATACAATGGGACATGACTAAGACTGAACAGCTCTTGATTCTTCAAGATGACATCTAGAAGAACATGATTATTACCCAACATCTCCTGATAGTAAGTTTTAATAGACTCTTCACTGAATCCTTGTACATACACTGTCCGTGTCGGCCAGTCAGAGAAAAGTGGATCATCTTCCTCCTCCGATCTGCATGTGATCACAACCTTGGCATCCGGTAGGAGCTTGTGCTTCATTATCTTCCATAAGATTACATTTTCTTCCAAACCCATCACACAATCAAACACAATGACAACATTCTCAGAGTTTTCCTCGATATCTTGAAACACTTCTTTTCTGTCTTTTTCCATTGGTTTTGAATACACATCAAACAAAAGAGCTTCCAAGCTGGCAACACTACTGTGGGCCAAAACACTTTGATCAAAGTAAAACATGTAGTCTATCTCTCTTCCATCCTTCTCTCCCCAAAGACGCAGCATTTCCTGGACAACTGTAGTCTTTCCTACTCCAGGTTTGCCGATGATGAGGATGTTCTTGTCCTGCCATCTCAGGAGGTCCTCGGGTGATATCGCTTGTCCCTCGTTAGGAATGTAAGCTCTCAGCTTCTTGGGCCGAAGCTTTTTGCATTTTTTACTTTTCAAATTTATTTTGCATTGAGGTGATTTTACCTCAGAGTCGGTCTCTAAAACAAGAGGTATGAAACTGAAGTTTCCTTGTGTCTTCAACAGATATTTAAAGAAACATTTCTCCTTTGCTTTGTCTTTGAGCTGTTTCTGGTAGTTTTTACAAGGCTTTGTACCTAAAATAGCAAGAAAAGCATTACAAATTGTAAAACGTGAATATTTTACCAAAATGTTATTTTTCTACCAACCAAATGAATAGCTGGGCTCTGTGTCTTCATCTCTGAAGGGAGAACAGCTGATCCAGTAGTGTAAACCAGGATCTAATGTCCTCTTCTTAGTGACATCCAGAATCTTGAGTAATTCATAACTGGCCTTTTCACCTTGTTTAATGACCCGATCCAATATACATCTGGCTTTGCCAAACTTTTTCTTCTTGTCTTTGAGAGCATCAACATCATAGTCATTGAAAACCTTCTCCTGATAAAGATTCTCAATGATCAGACGAAGGTTTTTCATGCCAGTCACCAGGTCTTTCCTGTTGTTTCTGAGGTACTCTTTAGCAGATCGCTGTGCACACGCCATGCTGCACACATTTCAAACCTGAGGTAAAAGACATGTGTTTAAGCACATTCACATGATGCATTTTTATGATATTTAACCTTTTATTGGTGGCTTGTTAAAACCACTTTAATTATGGAGGACCATACCTACAGAAATGTAAAAAATATATAAATAAATAAATGATAAAAACAAATATAGTTCATTTGAAATAAAACTTAATCCTGAATTCATTGTATTACTTTTTTCATTTATGTAGTATTTTCTGTCTTTATTTGTAATTTATTATCTACTTATTACGTTTAAGTTTATATTTATTTTATTTAGGCTGTGTATTTATTAATTCATTTATTTTTAAATTTATTTATTCATGCATTTATTGATTTATATATATATATATATATATATATATATATATATATATATATATATATATATATTCCTACATGTATTTATTTCCAGATTTATTTATACTCTATTTGTTTTTTTTTATTTGTCATTTATTTCTATCTTTATTTTCGTGTTTTTATTTATTTATATATTTATAATTTCTGCAGGTTTGGTCTTCCATACTTAATAGAATATGTCCCAGAACACAGAGGTTGATGGTTTGATAATGTTTGTAATCGTATTAGTAGTGGAAACCATTAGAATTCGTGTCATGGTTTCTATTGTTTCTTTCACCAGGGCGAATTTGTTTTTGTTTTTGTTTTTTAATTGTACAAACTCAGATTTCACACTCACATTCACAACGACTTTGAACCCGGAAACTCAGTTTCCATCCGGGTTTCCCGTGGACCACTGAATGCAACCGAAACTAAAGCTGAATCGAAACATGTCTCAAGCTGTTCATAACTGCATTCAAAGTTTGTGAAAGCTAGAGTAATTCGTGTTTCAAGTTGAAAAAAAAATCGCGAAATTAATTCGTTTCACATCATTCCCAAAATAATGTCTTAATACACATACAATGTGGAAATACATTTTAGGACACGTGCAAATAAATGTAACTAACAGGCATGAATAAAACACACAGTGAACGATACACGCCGCGGCTATTAACCCTCACACACTGTTACATTTGACTGGCTTCACCGCTGATACAAAAATAACAGATTTAGTTACATTTCAGAGAAATACGTTCCGATTAAAATGCCAGGTATGTTACCAGTTTGTATTGGACAGAAATGTACCTCCTCTTGTCTTCGACGGTAATTTACAGGAATGTTATTAACACAATAAATCCACAGCGAAATCCACGAACAGCTTTTCAAATCCAGCCGCTGCTTTTAAACCAGAGCCATAACGCGCTTTCCCTCCTTCTGTTCAGTCGACTTGTCCTGTGGTCTCCAGTTTGAGAAATAAAAAACAACGCAAGCAACATAAAATGTGTCGGTGCGTCCGAAATCGCATACTGCGTACTGGGTACTACATTTGAATTTGAACGTACTTCTCGACCGTTAGAAAAGTACGTTCCACCAGAGCCCGTCTACGGAGAGCCTTCCCACTCCCTATTAAGTCCTATTGTACCGAATTTTGGTTGCAGTTCCACCAGAGTTCCACTGGGGGCGATCGCCATGAGTGCAAAATGAATGGGAGTCTATAGGGCTAGACGGCTAAATTTGTCCCTTTCACCCGATTGCCGTTGAGAAATCTCAGATCTGATTGTAGGTTTTGCAAGTTCAACATGGGTTATAGGTCGAAAGTTGAATGAACGAGTACTTATGTCCTTTCGATTTCTTACAGGTTGAGTTGTTGTTGCCCATAACACGCTAGCATTCTGCTAATGAACGCGTGACGTATGACGTCATTGACATTTTAAAAGACTTTTTAAAGCAAATAAGTGACTCTAAAAAATCTAACACCCAGCAATGTGTAATTTATTTGCATCTGCTTTCGAATACAAAATTCAAATTACTAGACAAAAAATTTTTTCCTGAGAAAAGTGGATTTTGAGGGGTATAACGCCATTGACCTCCATTCATTCTGCACTCGTCATGTGAGCGCCCTCATATGGAATCAGAGTGGAACTGCAACCAGTTCAGAAGCCGGAAGTGTAGTGAGAGTGAAACTTCTCGCCATATTAGACATTCTCTGGTTCTATATAGTATGAATCATATAGATATAGATAATAAAGGCTAGATGTGACGCTGCACCTGGTGACCATCTTGTCACAGTCAGCTCGCTCTCTCGTAACATTGTGTTTTAATGGTGCATGTACTTTTTAAATAACCATAACTTGCTCAATTTTCTACCGATTTTCAAACAGTTTGATTTGTTATAAACGTCAGAGATGTACTTATGACACTGCATACTTATAATTATAACCATGGACTTCCATATGAAAATAACATTGAACAGAACAGATAGGTGCTGACGCACAAGGTACTTTTATTAAATCAATATATAGGCTATTAAAACTCAGTGTACAGAATGGCAACATGAGATATATATATACACACACTTTTATAATATTAATATTATAATAAAATAATTTAAATTATTACATTTATTTTAACTTCTTCAGGGTTGGGCCATTTACTAGGCTTTTCCCCTCGACATTGCACTGTGCCTGCTTCAGATATTTTTTCCTACCATCAAACGCCTGACCTCTTTAGAAAGCTGAGACCCTTTAGTTTCTTGTTTGTTGTGTTGAGTAATGGTTATGGGTTATAGAGTATTGTTTTTTTTTTGTTTGAAGTCATTTCAGCTTCTAGGTCTCTTGATATGACTTTAGATTGGATTGTGGGAAATAGTGCTTCAGCGAGTGTACATCGGTTGTACACTCAAAATCAGAATGAATTGTGGGTAAAAAGTAGTGAACGAATGTAGGGAATGAAGTTGTTCACTCAGAATTCGGACAGCACTACATAATGGCTGACACCCGATATAGTGCACTATATAGTGGATAGGGAGCGGTTTCGGACACAGCATGTCTGTGACGAGAGCTGTGTCCCAAAGTTGAGTGTGCACACTTCGAAGACCACGAACTTCGAAGACCAGACCTCCGAAGTGCACGAAGGGTTCTCCGAAGTGGGTGAGATGCTCCGCCTTCACAGGATTTCCTAATTCCGTCACCAGGTGTTTCCGATTAGCGCTCTGTCGCATAGCAACGGTGCGAGAAGAGCGCTGACGAGAGGACAGTCCTGCCAGGACAGGTGGAGCCAGAACTGCTCGTTTTTGTTTTTATGATTTACTCATAATGGAGGAGACTGTGATGAACCTCAGGCTTAGCCAAGACCGAGGCCAGGTAAACTACACTGGTTTGCTGCGATCATTGTCGGATTACAACTTTAAAGCAGGTACTGGTTTGGAGCTTCCTTGAATAATGTAACGATACGTACGAAAAACTACAAAATACACACATAACAGTTCAAATGCTGACTGATATCTTACAAAGGTGTGATTTTATGTAGTTTATTGTCTTGACCATATGTAGACATGTTTGCAACCCCGTATTTTTTTAGGCAGTTAACCATAAAAATAAAACTGGTATTTAAAAAAATAGAGCATAGTACAGCTTAATGTCCAGCAGCTTTAAATTTAATAACCTTGAACATATTTAGAAGTAAACTGCAACATACACAGAAGTGTAGCAGTATTATTAATGTAAAACCAGCCTGACAAATTCTTTTATTCAAGACAATACTGCACATACCTTTACTTTTACTCTCAATACCTTAAGTATATTAGAGTATGCAAGATAATACTTTTACTTAAAGGATAGTTCAGCCAAAAATGAAAATTGTGTAATCATTTTACTCACCCTTCAGTTGCTCCAGGTTTGTAATTTATATTTTTTGGGTGAACTATCCCTTCAACTAAAGTTGTAAATATGAGTAGTGGTTTGTAGCCCCAATATGGTATTGGTAGTTACTAAAAGTAGTTTACTAAAGTATGTCAATATTTCTTGTACTAATTATGTTGTCATAGCTCTTAACAATTTCTCTTTTCCTTCTTTCCCTAAATCAGAGCAGACCCCTGTGCAGGATAAAGCTGAATATGCCTGCGCTGGACAGGTGTTTAATGGTTTGTTCTGAGCAGGGAGACCCTGACTTTGCTGCTGCATCTACTGGGAAGTGAACGGCAACAGTGATGGTGTGCCATGATCCAGATCCCTGGTGTTTCTCTTCTGTCTGCCAGTGGTACATCATACAGATGGTCTCCAGAGTGTTTGACATGTGCCTCGTTCCACTGTCACCGCATTATCCTCCGAGTCTCTGATGAGGTGCTGGCCATTCACCAAGAGATTGACCCCCTGAAGACCCCAGAACACATGGAGGCAGGGCTGGGCTCAAACTGATGCTGTTTTCTGATCTTAAACCTAAGCTGTTGTAAATGGTTGTAAAAAGTACTTTCTATTATGTATAGAACAATTTGTTTTAATGTGTAAAAAAGTATTTACAGGACAAACAAATAAACATATAAAAGAATGTTTTGTGAAAAAAAATATATGCTACATTAAAAAAAAAATTAACAATGTACATAAGCACTTTTCTTTTATTTACACATGTGAATATGCAAAACAAAAATACAGAATGTACAGAAAGTACTCAGGCTTATTTACAAATAAATTACACACTAAAAATGAATAATGTATACAATTTATGCATTTCATTTTTAACTTGCATCACAAAAATAAACTACAGAAATTAGGTTGTTTCATTGACAATATGACATTTAAAAAATATATTGGAAAAACTGTAATGTAACAGTTTCCCCACTGTTTTCTCTTGGCTAATGAAGAATGTATTTGTTTGAGTTTGATGTCCTCTGTCCACTCGCTCCCTCACCTGTATCAGGACACTTCACAAATAAACCATGCCTGTTAACAACAAAAACACATGCTCCCTCACCTGTATCAGGACACTAAAACAAAAGAAAATGGAAACACTTATGAAAAAGACAGGTTTGCGATCTTAACATTAGAAAATATGACACAGCAGGACATGCATACAAAATACTGAAGTGCTAAAGTTTGGTTAAAACATTTGTAGACATCTCTTGCATGACTGCACTACAGAAACACAACAAAGGGAAAGACCATTGCCTTATATAGTGGCTGTCTTATTGTTTGTGGGCTTTATGTTAAAAAAAACCCTGGCTTTAAACACTTTCGCTAGGTATTTGAGTAAATGAAAACACAATACTTACATTTCAATGTGAATTCCCCACAGAACTGTCACCTGCCTCTGAATATAAACACCTTCGTCATATGCACGCAAGTGATTCTGGGATATGGAAGAGTGCGAAGTGTCCATAAGATGTACACTTCATTTTCCTGGGAAATGAAGGGCGCATTTGAAGTCGCTTTCGAAACTCGTCAGCCTTCGTTGCGCCGCGGTGACGCATTCGCACTTCAAATGCGGTCTTCGAAGTGCGCATTCTGACTTTTGGACAGCTTACGTCGTGACGCTGTGATGCAATCGCACTTCACATCCGCACTTCGGAGTCCACACACTTCAGTTTGGGACACCCTTCGTCGCGCCACTGTGACGCATTCGCACTTCAAATGCGCACTTCGGAGTCCATGCACTTAAGTTTGGGACACAGCTGAGATGACGTTAGAGACTCGCGCAGATCTTCTTCTTCTTCTTCTTTTGGTGTTCTTCTTCTCTCGAGTTTTCTGGCGGATTGGAAAACCAACGTTAAAGGTGCATGTCCGCCACCTACTGGTCTGGAGTGTGAACTGTACACGGTTCAGCTGAATTATTTCAACTATTATAAAAGAAGAAAAAATATTATAAAGTAAACCCGAAATTTTATACATAAATAAATACAAAATTCAAAGCTTCAAACTCTTTCTATTAATATTGTCTGTTTTAAATACTTAAACAATTCTCCATATACTCTTGATTGCATTACCCCATAACCTAAAAGTGTCTTCAGAGATAAACTATTAACTCCCATCAGTTCCAGTTCTTGGAGCATTTGAAATCTTTCACTTTCATACGCTATACATATTACATGCTCAACCGTTTCTGGTAGTCCACATTTACCACAATTGCCCGTTTCATGTTATCCCTATTATGTGCAAACTGTTATTTAATGCCAAATGTCCTGTTCTTAATCTAGATAAGATAACATCCTTCCTTCTATTTCCATAACTTACTCTCTCTTTACCAACACGCTCCTGGATCTTAAATAAATGCCTCCCTTTTCTTTAATTTTCCCAACTTTTTTGCCATTTCTTTTCAACTTCTTTATATACCAATCTCTTTAGTTCAGCTTTACTTATTGTAATTTGGAATTCAGCTTGTGGTTGTTCCAGGGTCTTCTTTGCAAGCTGATCAACTCTCTCGTTCCCCTCTACTCCAACATGAGCCGGCACCCAAAGAAAATAAACCAATAACCTTAACTTCCTTATCCTATAAATACTCTGTAGAATTTCACATAATATGTCCCGTCGTGCATCTGATTTTCCACTCTGTAAACTTGTCAGAGCCACCGATGAATCTGTACAAACCACAACTGTGTTAGGCTGGACATCTTCAACCCACTGCAGTGCAAGACATATAGCTAATAATTCAGAAGTATGATCAGAAACTCTTCTAGCAACTTTGATATTGAATTAAGGTGTATATATATATATATATATTGCAGCTGCTGTTCTTCCAGTCGCTGGGTCTTTAGATCCATCTGTGTATATCTGCAGTACTGAATAATATGTTTGATTTATATAATGTTGCACAACTGAATTTATTGGGATGTTCATGTCAATGCTTTTTATCTTTTATGAATGTTTAAATCAACAAATGGCATTGGAAACAACCAGGGAGGTACCACAGGAGATGACCTGAACAAATTCGCATCGCCTGCGTTTGGATCTTCTCAATCTTCTTAATCAAAGTTTTATTTGCAGAAGTATACACCATACAACCATAATCAATGTTGGCTCTTATCACTGCTTTATACATTCTTTCCATTGACTGACACCTTACCCGGCATTCAACTCCAGATAAACAGCTTAATAGGTTTATCCCTTTCTTACATTTTTCTATCAGCTTCTGAATATGTTTTCTGAAGTTCAATTCTGAGTCTATCCATATTCCTAGAGTTCTTCTTCTTCTTCTTTTTGCTTAATGGTGATTAATTATCTTCACCAACTGTACGGAATGTCAAGTAAACTTACATAGGTGATGAGTCTGAAATTTAAGAAGGGGAAGGATTGAGGAAAAAAAATATATATATAACCTGAGTCATATATATATATATATATTTATATAATTAGTGCTCTGTACACTTGTCTATTTTCATGTAAACCCATAAGTGCTAGTGTTGATTTCAACCCTGTATGTCCCAGTCTTAATCTAGACAGCCAAACCTCTTCTTTCCTATTTCTTCCCTGACAATTTATCCTCCCTACTGTCTGTGTAATATTGTAATGGCATCTCCCTGTGCTGCTATTATCCCATTTCATTTGTCATTTATTCATTAACTTTTCCTTTTAAATCGACTTTGCCTCCTTTTTCCCACTTTAACATCCACCTTATCCACCATCAAAGCTAGGTTTTTTTTTTTTTTTTTTGCTAGTTTATCAGCAACTTCATTACCAGATACCCCAACATGTGCTGGCACCCAACAAAAATATACCATTATTCCAGCCTCTTTCAATCTGTATAAAGATAGATCCACTTCCATTAATAAATCCTCTCTGTCTGATCTCGCATGTGCTATACTGATTAAAGCTGAGGAAGAATCTGAACATATTACCACTTTATTTGGTCTGACTTATTCAACCCACTGTAGTCCTATTATTATAGCTGTTAATTCTGCAGTGTATACATTTACATTTATGCATTTAGCAGACACTTTTATCCAAAGCGACTTACAGTGCATTAAGGATATATATATATATATATATTTATGCATTTAGCAGACAATATATATATATATATATATATATATATATATGTATATATATATATATATATATATATATATATATATATATATATAGATATATATATATATAAATTGCATGCATACGGTTATATATATATATTTATATATGTTTTTATATACAGTATATATACATATATATATATATATATATATATATATATATATATATATATATATATATATATATGTAATGTTGAATAAAATTTATTATTTAAAATAGCATTAACCTCCTTTCCAATGTATTCAGCTTTGGGCTTGTCTAGTAAGCTCACATCTACAAGTGGTTCAGGGTTCATAGTGGGGCATCAGTGAGTGGTACATTAGGACAGAAGATCTTATTATCCATGCCATACTCCTTGGCCCATACTCTACTCTTCCATCCAAAACTACAACCTCCATCATACGAATATTCCCAGCACTCCTCCAGTACTTTACGAGTGAGATGAGTACTTACTTATTGTTGAAGATTCACCCGATATGTCATTGTCAATTTTATCCTTACAAGATAAAGAGGCATCTCCCCCATTTCTACCCCAATTTCATCTACAGGGGATGTTTTAATTGCCCCACAACATATTCTTAATGCTCTGGATTGTATGATATCTAATTGTTTCAGTAAAGATTTGGTTGCTGACCCATATGCAATGCATCCATAGTCAAAGCATGAACGAATCAATGCTTGATACATACATAACAATGCACTTACGACTAGCTCCCCAATTGTAACTACAAACCGTATGCATGCAATTTATGATCATTCTACATTTTGATTCAGTTTTACTTATATGCAGTTTCCATATTAATTTTTCATCAAACCATAAACCAAGGTATTTAGAAACAGGTACTCTTTCCAATGTTTGATCATACAACTTCAAATCTAAATGTTCAATCTTCTTATTTTTAGTGAATAACATGTATTTTGTTTTTGAAACTGAAAACTTTAAACCCCAGTCCAGGGACCACTCCTCTACTGTTTTAATTGACTCCTGTATGCCTTTAACTACATTTTTAATATTGCGTCCTCTCTTCCATAATGCTCCATCATCTGCATAAAGTGCTAATCCTATTCCTGTTTTTTTTTTTTTTTTTTTTTTATCAAAAACATCATCATTATTATTATTATTTTTTATTTTTTTGCTCATGCTAATACTGTCCATTTTTTTAACAAGTTTATCTGATTCATTGACTTCTCCACATTTTGCACACCGCATTTTCCCTTTGCAAACATCAGGGGTATGCCCTATGTGTTGGCAATTATAAAAATGATCCTGAAATCACCCACTCTTCCTCATACCTACTTCAGCACAGCTTATTTTACCACCAGCCAGTGATTTTAGTATTTTTGCTCTCTGAATTTCATCCTTACACTTGATCAAAACTCTTCCATTGTTCAGACATGTTGCCCCTTTCACTGATCCTATTTCTTTTTCTATCGCTTTTGATAATTTAACAGGATGCATATACTGTTCTGCTTGTTTGACAAATGTGATCATGACTTTTATGTCTTTTTCCTCATTACTTGTTATCACCCTTTGCCCGGTCTCCCTCGTTTTACTTGAACACATCTGTTCACATTCAAACTCATCACCCATGTTATTTCCTTTTTTTCTTTTATTATATTGTACTTCATTGAATTCCATTTCTGGATTATCATCATCCGAAGAATCATCCATTATGCCCACCTACCTGAGTACAAAAACTGTTCCTATTTGTTCTTTTAGAGTCTGTTGATTCTGTTGTCTGTTGACTGCCAATGTTGTTGTTTTTTTCAACGAAAATCTCACTTTGGTTCCTTCAAAATCAAGCAACCAGAAGTGAACTCTGACCTAGATCTTCTTCTTCTTCTTCTTGAAATTTTATTGGTGGTTGACAAACAACAAAATGGTGTATTTCCACCACTAACTGGTATGGAGTGTGGATCAAAATTACATAGTCCCTTCCCCGCATTTTCTTTTTTTTTTATATTCTCTCCCACAAATCAGTTATTTTAAGGTACTGAAAAATAAAACTATATCCTTCAATCCTTGAGTTATTTTGTAAAAAATCTCTGTGTAAATTGCGTTTTATTTTTTTCTAAATTTCGCATTTGACTCCTTCTTTCAGTCTCATATTTTTGACAGTACATTATAACGTTCCACTGTTTCTTCTTGTCCACAAAATTCACACCTTCCCGTATCATGTTTACCCATTTTAAAAAAGTGTACTATTTAATCTTGTGTGTCCAAATCTCATCTTTGATATTATTATATAATCTCTCCTGTTTTTCCCTCCTTTGAATTCTGTAAAACCACCGACCTTTTTCCACCTTATCCCATTGTTTTTGACACTTTTCCTTTCTTTTCTTAATAATACTCTTGATTTTTTGCTTCTTTATCAGCAGTTTCATTTCTTTGGACACCAATATGCGCCGGCACCCATAAAAATACAATTGTAATCCCCACTGTAAATTCTAAATAACATTTGCATTATTTCAATTAAAATGTCTGGTCTACTTTACGAGTGACTGTATTGTAAACTAGCCAAGGATGAACATGAATCTGAACAAACAACTCGAACAAACAACCCGAACATTTCCCCCATTTCAACCTGTAGTGCTGTAATTAGTATAGTTTATTATTATTGCTCCTGTATATAATCTCAACACCTGATGCTGTTTATTATCTAACTTTCTAAGAGACGTTTCTGCTACTGATCCATACACCACACAACCATAATCTACCACTATACATGGCCTTTAAAGCCATCCTATCTGCCCCCCATTCACTTCCAACTAAACACCTCATTGTATTTATAATTTTCTTACATTTGTTCACTATATTCTGAATATGCACTGCCCATGCAACTCTTTCATCAAAACATATCCCCCAAAACTTAAAATATTTCACTCTTTCCAGTTCTTGATTATATAATTTTAGTTTTACATCACATCCAATTTTTTTTCCTTGTAAAAAACATTATCTTTGTTTTGTCAGCTGAGAATTTAAAACCTCATTTATATGACCATTCTTCAACTATTTCAATAGCCACCTGTAATTTTTTTAACAATAAAGTCAATATTCCTTCCCATTTTCCAGATTGCCCCATCATCAGTAAAGAGCGAAAACCCCAGCCCATTATCCAAATCTTCAAATACATCATTTATCTATATGGAAAACAATAAAGGGCTCACTATACTTCCTTAATCTAATACTAGCAGTGGCCCACCTGTGACAAAACGAGCTTGGCCAAAAGTAAATACACACAACTAGAATGAGTGTGAACCTACCGCACGTACAGCTTTCAGACAAAATCGGAAACATTTGATTTTCGTTTTCAATTATTATTAATGCTCATTTTTTAAATTAAAATGTCCCAGCCTTATTAGCAGTTTATGTTGATCGACGGACTGTTATGTTATTAGTGCCTTCATTTGGTTAAATTATTTTAATATGTTTCAGCACATTACAATCATTATATGGCTCGAGTTTAGATAGCCTATTCCCTAATGAATTAAACAAGTTTGTTAACATACAGACTGAAAGCGTGAATGATCTCTTTCCCTTTTATGGTTGTGTATCCAATGAGTGCATACTGGGGAAGGGTGCGATTTTTGAATAATAATCTAATACTACCCAGTAATTTTTGAATAGTATTTTTGCTTGAAATGCCCCTCCCTAGATTTAGGCATTCTCCTTCCAATCTCTCCTATGCTCCTCAATCTTTCCTTGATTCCAGCAGGCTCTTTATCAGTTGGAGCAAACAGCGGGCTTTTAAGCCACCAGTTGAGTTTGCTCATTCTCTGCGTTAGTCCCCCTTAGGGACTCTTCTGCCTCTTCCAGAGTAAAGGCACACCTGGTGTGAACTCAGGACGTTCATTCTTTCAACAACGTTAAGGGAACACCGAAGCCATGTGTCTCGCTGTCACTCGGACAGTCCAGATTAGCGGAGTAAACTATCCTTAATATCAGATGAACTCTACCTGTGAAAGGAGATCTTAAAAGGCTTTTGTTAGGGACAACACATGTTTACTCATCACCCAGTCGATCCTTGTTGCATTAACCTGTGAAGAAAAAAATCACGTGGACTGAGGGCTGTCCACCAGTAGAGTGAAAGGTGAAAAGATTAGAACCCATATCATTCAAATTTCAGTCAATATCATTTATATGTTTTTTTCCATATTCCTCATGTATACCACATCTATTTGTTGCTTATAGGTCTCACTATAATCAAATAATTTCTTAAACATTACTTTTTATTCAGGCTTTTCACCCATTAATATACATCTTCCTGGGAAACACTCAGCCCACTCAATGTGTTTCATACATTCAACACAGAATAATTTTGATGAAGTCCCTCATAACATCCTGAAAGGGGAAAAAGGTTAAGTGTGGGGTGGACAGACTAAGTCTTCTTGCTCTGCCTTCCCATGTTTTACCCTGTGCAGGTGTGGCACTTTATCTTTCAGCCACAAAAATATTCCAAGCCAGGATAATTAGCCAAATGAATCCATAGCCATTTTTATCGGGCATAATCTACCTTGTGTGCCCACTTAACATTCGGAAACAGCCGTTCATGGCAGTTTGTCTGCCTTGCTGCACCATCCCTCACACACTCTCACACCCACCTCTGGCCAGAGCATCATCTCTTTTTGTCACTGCCTCCACAGACAGTGAACTGAATGGGGAATGTGTGTTTCTAGGGTGGAATACCACCAAGTCTACTCGATTAAAATCTATTTGATAACAACAGAAGCTACTCAACGAAGGCACTGTGGCATTCCCCTTGCAACAGTGTCTAAACGTTGGACTAAAACATTTGGAAGATGTCCCTCACAATGGGGTTGAATTTCACATTATGTTTAAAAACCCTATTTTTTTTATATTTTGTCCAAATAATCTTTTAGGCCTAGGCATGCCATTTATTGAAAGAACCAATTTTAATTTCTGAGATATAATTATTCTGTGTACTTTAGTTTTGTCTTTACTAGTTGTTTTATTGCTCATGAGCTGCTCTTAAAGATTGGAGATCTCCACCTAATCTTGGATCCATGGCCAAAAACACTAACACTGTGTAACCGCAGTCTCTGGGTATGACAGCATTTGTGATCTGACAAGTTTGGAATTTTAAAACTTAAATTTAGCCCTAAGAAATATCTATCAACCAAGATGGAGTGACCAGTTTAATTGTTTTACCATTCATAATTTGATCTTGGCCCCCTCTACTCCCCTATTTTTTTTTTTTTTTTTAAGGAATCCTGCAACATTTTTGTTTATTAGATAAACTCTCTTTATATTTCACAATAAATCCTCTCTATGCTAAATCAAGCAAACAGTTAACTTCCTTCATAGGGTTGGACTGGTGCCTATTAAGAGAAAGCAGTGTTGTTAGTTGAACAGATTACAAAGAACTGCTATAAAAACAGTGAATTATCAAGTTGCAAATGAATATGACAAATCAAAATCTGAGGCGGTCTCTGTAGTGATCATTGTATATGCAGTACCTGCCCACGAAGGAAGAGATAAAAGTCTCTGATATTATCAATCAGTTGAGCATGTCTTGGCTGTTTAAGTGTCTTTCTCCTTATGCAGTGTCTTCCAGTCTGTTGCTCGGTGAGGAGGATCTGTTGGGGCATCGGAGTTTTGACTCGGGATGCAGATATCTTCCTGTGTGCCTTCCATGGCAGATTTTTCGTGTCTGCAATGTTTTCAGTCTTTCTCCATTCAAGCCCCTCCCAGAAGTGTCAGATTCCTCTTACATGGGGTGTAGCCTATCAGCCCAGTGCTTTTCTTCTCTTCACAGCCATGATGTCTCTTTCTTCATGTTGTATCGCCCTTTGGCAGCTGTCCCAGAAGTCGTCTGGTTTCTTCTATAAAATGAACACTTAAGAGAACCGCATTGTAAATTTTAACCACAACTGCATATAAGCAATCTGTGCTATGGTCAGTCATCATGTGCAACTGTCCAAAATTTAAGGAGTGTCATCCAGTTAACAATATTTAGCAGTTCCTTGTTTTGTGTTAATAAAGCAAGTTCTTCATTGCGGGAAAAGAGCAAGCAATTTCTTCTTTGCAGAATGGAGAAAAGAGCAGTACCCTATTCTGACTGATCTGAGCATATCATACTTCTATAATCGTTATGAATACATCAGCATAATGCCTTGTATTATAACTTCAGACTGAAATCTTGTAAATAGTCTACCAAATGTGACAAACAAAATCAAGATAAATTAATTTTCCTCTTTTTTATTATTATAAGCTGAATACGGCCGTTTAAAATAGTCTCTCAATCTTGTTCTAATTATTCGCAATGCACAAGTTATTTTAGTTAAAGGTGCTGTATCACATTTCAGGCTGTCCCCCAGGGATAACAGATACAAACTTCATACTTGTAAAGACAAGATGTAATGCAAGCTTTCTCTTTGAAAGCGTCTATTTAACATCATATTATTTATTGATTCATCATTATAATTCTCTTGTGGCTCCCACTTTTAATATAAAGTTACCTTTAACTTTTCAGAGCCAATACATTACTCAAATGTCCTAATAAAAAAAAAATCAGCAAAATCATCTAAATACAGTTGCACATCTCTGCTCTATTCATTGTTATCCATCTAATTAACAGTTCTGTCCTACTTTTGGCTTTGTTGGTGACTGATAATGCTTTTAAAATAACAGTGCATTGATCTAACACAGCTGAGAGAGAACAAAGCAAGAGTAGATTCATTTCAAAACTTCACTTAATCCAAGTGAACTTAGCCAATAGTTGAATGTGTACTAAACAATTTGCTGAAACTGCTGTTTCACCCATCCTGTCCAGATCAAGGGACATGGACAATTAGAAGAATTGCGATGTATCAATTTATTTATTTATTTATTTTTAGTGCCTTGCAAGGACTTCACAGTACCAACTCTCAAATTATTTAAAAGTCAATGTGAGAACAGGTAACAAAGATAGCCTTTCACAAAGCGACCATTCGCTTTTTATGAATGAGTAATGAAAAAGGTATCTTTTGCAAAATATCTATTCTCCTTCCCACAAATAAATCATGAGGATAACCTGCAAATTAACAGTCGGTCGCGACCCAATACTGCTCTTCCCGTATGTTTTACACAGTATGAGGATAACCAACTCTGCCAAATATGGCAGAGGCCAAATTTTCGCGGCACGAAAATATGATCAATTTCTTAACAGACTGTAAGAATAGTTCATTAAAGATCATTTCTTACCTGTCTGTAGAAATTACCGGAAAAAAAGCCTCCAATTGTCAAAAATAATTCAGCTCTTTATCTTTCGATGCCGTCCGACTATTCTCAGACTATTGACAGTCTAAATTCCACCACGGGGGAAATACAGACCAAAAATTAACATTGATTCAATATCTGTCTTTTCAACACTGAAAAGCATTGAATTGTCAACATTTATCCAATGTTATTTAGCATTGAATTTTAAACCTCAAGCAAAATGATGATTCTGATGGAATTTCAACATTGAATCAATGTCACCTTGATATTTTTTTCATATCCACAAATGCATTTGTATTGGAGCTGTACCATTTTAAATGGTAGTTTTCTTTCAAAAATCGGAGATATGGGGTGGAGTCTACATGAAACAGAAAGTGAAGGTTGAGTAGCTTCTGATCGCAGAAACTCATTTCAGCACGGAATAAGAATCCCATCAGATCAGTGTTTAAGGTCTTTAAATAGAAACACTTAAACAATCTCACTTTTATATCCTGTTTATATCCGAATCTACTGGCAAAAGCTTCAACTCCTCAACTACAAGATAAACGGAAGAAAGAGCTTTGAAAAAATACGGAAGGTGAGTGAAGTTAGCATCAGGCTAAAACCAATGCTACACATTTACAGTGTTACCACTGACCAAATCTCTCTCTCTCTCTCTCTCTCTTTGTGTGTGTGTATGTACACACACACACACACACACACATATAGATAGATAGATAGATAGATAGATAGATAGATAGATAGATAGATAGATAGATAGATAGATAGATAGATAGATAGATAGATAGATAGATAGATATTGATATAGGCTAATCTGAAATCTTTATCCTTGAACATGAATAAACTGATATTAAATGGACAAACATTTGGCTACATGAATATAAATAGAAAAAAAGAAATATATAGCCTATATAAAATGATGTCAGTGCTGCATTCAGCTTTATTTGTCAGTGCATCTAAGTTGGTGCAAACCATAGACTGTAAAAAAAAAGATGGACGCACAACTTCATTCACTTCCATTGAAGAAAAGTGAAGCCGTCATTGTTCCAATAGAGTGCGGCTGATTTGAGACCAGAGTCTGCGCAGTAGAGAGCGAAGTGGGTCAAGACCCGCACACACTCATGCAGAGACAATCGCAAACACACGCCCCTGACCCTTTTTTAAATTAGCCTGACTTATCCAATTTTTGTCTGCTGATTTTTCTTATAAGAGGCTTGTGTTAAAATAAGGTAAATATAACTCCAACCACTTCCTGAAGATCCCAAAAAAGTCAGTTGGTGCCTCACTTCGCTCAGAGAAGCTGTCAGTCTCAGCTGTCAATCATGACGTCACACTCCTGTAAGGGAAACAGGTCAATTTAGCTCCAAGGGAATCATTTAAGATTTTAAAGGGAATTTGGACAGAATCACTGTTTCACGGCTGATCACAGAGACGGCCAACGATTCATTGAACGAGCCGTATAACATCAACTCTGCAATGGATATGAATATCCAAAGAATAGTGAAAACACTATTAATTAGCACAGTAACAAGATCGGCAGTTTAAGACATTAACTTGTAAGCACAAAACACAAGATACAGTAGGTAGGGCCGCGGCGTTAACTGCAAGTCAGTCGGGTGTTAAAATCATTCGCGAAACTACCGCCAAAGGGACGGATTGCGAACTGAATGTAATTGTAAAATGTCAGGAAGACGTCAAACAACAATAACATTATAATATACATTATAACATCCTTAAAAGCCATTAAAAAAGGATAGTCTTAGGCTACAGTCTACTCATCAAAAATTTAATGAAAGACCTTTACACAAAGGCTCTTATGCATGCTATTGTTTTTAAACAGTCATTACATACATACATACATACATACATACATATACAGTACAGGTCAAAAGTTTGGAAACATTACTATTTTTAATGTTTTTGAAAGAAGTCTCTTCTGCTCATCAAGCCTGCATTTATTTGATCAAAAATACAGAAAAAACAGTAATATTGTGAAATATTATTACAACTTAAAATAATAGTTTTCTATTTGAATATACTTTAAAAAAAACAATATTCCTGTGATGCAAAGCTGAATTTTCAGCATCATTACTCCAGCCTTCAGTGTCACATGTAACATCCAGTCTATCACATGATCATTTAGAAATCATTCTAAATATTCTGATTATTATGAGTGCTGGAAACAGTTCTGCTGTCTAATATATTTGATGAATAAAAAGTTAAAAAGAACTGCATTTATTCAAAATAAAAAAAAAATTCTAATAATATATATTCTAATAATATATTTTCTTCACTATCACTTTTTATCAATTTAACACATCCTTGCTGAATAAAAGTATTGATTTTATTTAAAAAAATAAAGAAAAAAAATTACTGACCCCAAATTACTGACCAGGGCCCGGTTCCCCAAAACGTTCTTATCGCTAAGTAGTTCTTAACCTATTCCTTAACCTCTCTCTTAATGTTATGGCACGATTCCCGACACGTTCGTACGCTAAGTATATCTTTTGTAAGTCACACTTCCGTAAGGTTGGTCTGGACCATTCGTAAGCTCTCTCTTAGCGTTGTTTGAGCTCAAGACGCTAGTCGCCGCCACTGTAGCAGTCTTTAGAAATCAGCGCAGCGCAGAACAAGTCAAACTATGGTATGTTGACAATGTTGTGGCTCAACAATGATTTTATGTTATGGACATTTTAAGACTAATAATAAAATATGTTCGCAATGGATGCAGGCCTATTTATGAAGTTGACTTTATTTGGTATCAGAACTAATATGGTGGTAATTAGCCTAGGCTATTTCGTAATGTCATTAAAGCGTTTTAATTGGCAATCATTTTTGATAATTAAAATCTGGCAAGCAATTTGGCTCTAAATGGCTAAGATCTATAAGTGGGTAAGCATGGTGGTGTCCAGTAAGCGACCAATTATGGCAGCGATTCAACGTGTCTTTGTATTGAATCAAAGACGGCGCCGGCCGCGGAGCCGTTTAGTCCATGTCAATTTTTTTTTTATTCGGCAAAACTTAAGCCCTTTTGACATTTTGCCTGACGCGCTATAGATTAAAAAAAAATTGCCTCCCAAGACAACTCATTATGGAGCTGCTGGACCTTCTCAGACCTGCGCTTGCCAGGCTAACGCGGCGGAATTTTGCTTTAAGCCCTGAAGTCCAGCTGCTTGCAGCGCTAAGGTTTTTTGCTACAGGGAGCTTCATCGAGGTCGTGGGAGAGGGCTACGGCCTAAGCAAGACCTCGGTGTGGAGGTGCGTCCACACTCTCACCAACGCCCTTCTGCACCATGCCGGGGATTACATCCGGGGAATACTGATTGTAAAGTACCTTACCATTAATATAAAAGTGTATTACATCATTTTTAGGAGTCGTTAAACCCATGTCAAGTAGCGGCACAAGTGGCACAACGGGATAAGGAGGGTGGATGATTAGCGAGGGATACCCGGTTCGTCTTCCCGTCACAACATATAGTGTGAACATATTACTGACAATTTGATAATTTAATTAATAGTCTATATTTTACGAATAACATAAACTATGTTAAAATAAATGTTACTGGGATAATTTGAGGAATGTTTCATTTGCATAGAGCGTGTTGACTTTCTTAACGCCGTAATGCCCCTTCGCGTGAAGTTGAAAATCGATTCCTGAGCAATCGATGCCAACTTATTCAGCACCTTCCCTTGGGACAGCGCCTTTGTAACGTCGAACGTAAGAGGCAGCGTGATAAGAAGCTTCCAAAGGGACACTTCGGGGAACACACTTAGGAACATAAACAACTTTGGTAAGAGATATCTTTCGAGTCTTCTTAGCGCGCTAAGAGTGAGCGTTATCGGGGAACCGGGCCCAGTAGTGTATATTGTCATTACAAAATATTTATATTTTAAAAACATAGCTTCTTTTTTTTTTTTTTTTTTTTTTTTTTTTTTTTTTTTACTCTTTATTTATCAAAGTATCCTAAAAAAGTATCACATGTTCTGAAAAAATATTAAGCAGCAGATCTGTTTCCAACTTTGATAATGAATCATCATATTAGAATGATTTCTAAAGGATCATGTGATAATGATCCTAAAAAAATTCAGCTTTTCATCACAGAAATAAATGATAAAGTATAATAAATTTAAAAACAATTATTTTAAATTGTAATAATATATCACAATATTACATTTTTTTCTGTATTTTTGATCAAATAAATGCAGGCTTGATGAGCAGAAGAAACTTCTTTCAAAAACATTAAAAATAGTAATGTTTCCAAACTTTTGACCTGTACTGTATATATATATATATATATATATATATATATATATATATATATATGGATTAAAAGCTAAATGTTTTCATTTCGGTTCATTCTTGGTAAAAAAAAAAAAAAAGAAAAAAGAAAAAAAAATTATAATAACCTTCAGGTTCCATTTGCAGAGCGAAATGAGAACGGTCCAGCATTTACAAATAATTCTTATTCACTCTGGTTATTATTCTTGACTTTTCAAATTGCTAACACTTTGCATTTTTGAATTATGCCTTTACTGTTTGACCAAAAACTGTAACTTTGATCGCGCTGGTGCCTCACTCGCACATATTCAGTGGAAACACCGAGCCATGCGGTGCCAGCAGCGGTCCACTTTGGCATATTTTTGCTCATTATGATTTTTTTTTCCGTCGATACTGAAACATGTGTGAAATCCAAAGCCTGTTTTACCTAATGAATAAGAGCTTAGCTTCATGGCAACATGTTTGGATTTGTCCGGAATGAGAGAGATAAGCCCAACCTTACCTTATGTATCGCTTTAAATTATTTTTAATTATTATTATTTATTTATTTTGTTTATAAGCCTATATTATTATATACTGCAATTATATTTATCCATTAGAATTATATATTTGTAATTCTTGTTCTGTTCTGATAAATTTGTTGAATTTAAAGGATTTGTTGTAAAGTGAAGGGAACTAAAAATATCCTGTTGGCCTATAGCATTATTAGGCCTGCCGTTATTATTTCTGAATGTAATAAAATGCAACTCTCACAAACGTAATTTATTTTTTAGCGTGTTTTCGTGTATGTTTTTATCCAGCTTTATTTTTCCATTGCATTTAAAAATGACTTTGTGCATCACATTCACTTCGTGAACAAAACAAATATAACTTCAGATCTGCCTCCTGCGATGCTCAGCTGTGATTCAGGTCAAAATGTTTGATATAAAGGTTGCTGTCACATTTTATACAGGAATTGTTCATAAAAAAAAAAAAAAAAAAAAAAAAAAAAAAAAAAGAAAGAAAAAAAATCAAAATATATTGTTAGTTTTATGCTAACATGCAATCAAGGTCTTCAGATACTATATAAGATACAAGTTCATTTAGACTATTTAACATGCACTGTGACATTTTACCGTTTCAACATAAACTTCTTGAGATTTTAAAGTCAGTTTAATAGTATTGAAATTCAAGTTGAATCTAGTATAAAAAAAGGTTTTAATTGCTTAAATTATTTCTATGAATTAATAAGTTAGCATGACTTTTTCATCATAGAATTTTTATGAGCTGTATTCATTTTCTGAAACCATTCGTTTTTCTTTTTTTTAAATCTATTAATCGCTCGCATATCTCCTACAACCTACAAATAAGGGCTAATAGAGGTTCTTCCTTTTATTATTTATTTGTAATGTTTATTCTTGAAGAAAATAAGTATTTATTCTTTAATAAAATAAGGGACAGAATTAGGGACGATCCAAATATTTGTAATGTACAATAATATAGGCCTATATCTGCCTGCAGTTAAAAAGTTATATTTGTTTTGATTCACCCATTTATGTAGAATACAATTATTCTAAAAATAAAAATAAATAATGTCATAAAAAACGCCATTGGCCTGAATAAATTTTACCATTATAGAGTTGGGGTAGTAATTTAGGAGGTGAAAATACAGTACAATTACAAATGGCATGGGATTTTAAAGCATGACTACTGAAGGTCTATGAAAACGTTTCTATGATTCATGACCACATTTATTTTTTTACACAATGGTACTTAAAGTTTTCAACTAAAATATTACTATTTCAACCATACAGCCTGTGAATAAATAAAATGCATACTTTTCAATGAAAGAACACTGAGAGTGTAGGTTGCTTCTGGTGTTTGGATTTTTACTTCAATATAATGAGATCCAAGTTTAAGAATAGCCTACACTAGGTTTTTTTTTTAATTTTTTTTAATCTCTATTTAACAGCATTAGCTCAATGAAATACTTCTTCCTTCAGGTAGACTGAATTTTTTCGTGTATTGCTAAATGTTGCGCTCATGATCAAAATGAGTTGTATTCGCTCAAACTGATTTTGTAAAATCAAACCGTGGACGGTGAAGCTGGGTCAGTGAGCGCGAGTCACGCGCTGTGAAGCGGGAGCAGCTTACGGAGGATTCCGCTTGGTTTTAAAGCCTTAACCAAACGCCTACGTTCAGAAATAACATGATTTTCGCAAAAAATAATGATTAATTATCAATTGATAATTTGTTATTATTTTGTTCTAGTGAAAATAATAATATGGGCTGCGAGAAAATAATGAATAAAAAGAGTAGGGCTGCTGTGAGTGCATGCAGGCATGTTTCAATCCAGTAACATGACAACACACAGTTCCTCACAGCCAACAAACAGACCGAGTTCAGTTCAGCTGGAGGGGGCTGGGGGGTAGTTCTGTATAGCTTGTGGGGGTCGAGATAAAGGTGTGAATTTCTTGCTCTTTCACATGGACAGTGCCTTATGAGGGTATCAAACTTGCAGAACAGGTTTTAGGACAACTTTAAAGAAAGGTTTGATCCACTTCAAATGTTGACTACTGTATAGCGCAATAAAGTTTATTAGTTATATTTATAGTTATATTTATTTATTTATAAATTGTATGATTGCATGATGGGCTAGTATTTCAGAGGAAGTGCCTTAACTCAAAAAAAAATAAAAAAATAAAATAAAATAAAATAATAAAATAAAATAAAATAAAATAAAATAAAATAAAATAAAATAAAATAAAATAAAATAAAAAGATGCAAACTGTTGCATTAGGGCTGGGCGATAGGCCTTATAGCCTAAAAAAATCCCCGATGTTTTTCACAAAAAAATCCGTTTTACGATTTAAATCGATTTTTTTTTTTTTTTGCCTCCCTACTTAAAAAAATCAATATTCAAATGACAAAGAAATTGTTCAAGACAAGTTTTAATATAATTCTTTATCATTTACCAGTCAAATTTATAACTGAGACAAGATGATTAATAAAAAGCAGTAACGTTATTACCTTAATGCTGGAAAGACCTCTATTTTATTTTATTTATTTATTTTTAATACTAGCCCATCATGCAATCTTACAATTTCCCCTCCGCGCTCGAGCATTTAATAATCAATCCGCTCCACCCTCACTGATACCAGAAACACTGCTCCGCACTCGCAACGTGGATAAAGTTGAAATGTTATTTTCATAATGTAGCCTATAAAAATAAAATAAAATAAAATAAAATAAAATAAAATAAAATAAAATAAATAAATAAATAAAATTACAGGACCGTTTCAAAGGGGATTAGGCTATTGTGTGCAAACTTTTTTTCCTACCAAACGCCAAACTAATAACATTGTCAGCATTAAAATTGCTGCTTTCTGCTGTGCAAATTTTGTTTGTATTGAAAATAACAGTACATTTTCGGTTATTTTATCTACAGATCGATGCATTTCTTACAGATTTCTGCTCATTCAAAATCAGATACAGATGAAGTACTGTAAGGTTACATTTGTTTGAATGCATTATTGCGACAGCGATTACGAGTGAATGTGCTGTATCTGTTTAAATCACGCTTTAACCCGAAAATAATCAGTAAAAGGAAGACAAATTCCTTGAGAACTAGCCTGTAATGCTCGACTATTGCCGTCATTATAATCTTCTGATCGGAGAGATACATCTGTATCAAGCTATAGCTAAATATGTTTATCATGTGAATTCTTGCTAAATATGCAGTTATATTACGGGCTGTTGGCATGACTTGTACTCGTGTTGGAGCGGTGCTGGAGCGAGTGAAAACCACGGCGCTCCGACTTTTAAAAAATCCGCTCCGCTCATACTCTGCTCGGCAGCGTGTCTCAAACGCGCGGGGGAGGGTTGAGCCCAATCACAACTACGAGCCCTGAGTGGAGCATCGGCTGTTTTATTTTGTTGCGTCCATACAATATTATTTTAAAGTGTGAAATATAAATTTTCACAGAATGTAGCCTATTCATAAACAATAGGCCTATATTAAACCATCTCTTTAAGTTTTTCTAAATCCCAAACAGAGTCCAGACATCAGTAAAGTATCCGTCTATGTTTTATAGGTGACAAAAACACCAGAGTTTTAGGAGACATTATATTTTGTAGACTTTATGTGATTTAAAATGCACAAACCAGAAGCACAATATCTGCAGAGAAGGGTTGGCCATTCTCAAAACATAAAATATCAATTTTATTTAAATTTTCGTTTTTGTGTTTCAGAGGGAAAATCATTAAGGCATCTTTCCGTTACAGACCGTTCTAAAAGAAGAATTTATACAAACGCGTATAAAATGCTTTAAAAACTTTAACAGATATGTCTAGAGGGTATTTAATAGATCTGCCTCCCACGTAAGATTTTTCTAGTCGTTCATTTGTCATTATTCAACTAATCGCAGGTTTATATTAAATTTACATCTATAATCCATAATGAGCCTTAATATATTCCGCGCTCAAGAACATGCATTAAGTTTGCCACAAAGCACAGGCAGAAGTAGCCCAATAATTGTGAAAAAGGAGGCATTTTAATTATTTATTAATAAACAAATGTTTTCTTGTCGGCTGCAAGATGAAATTCACAGTGCTGGCTCTCTCCACATGAACGCGCCTTTAAACAGAAATACAACCTTACTAGATTACATAATGCTTTCGTTTTGAATTGATTCGTTTAAAAGACATTTCAAGCTTTCTGTAGATATATTTCTCATGTATGTGAGACACCCAGATTTTCAGTTATTTCATTATTATTGGGGAAATCACGTGATCGAGAGGGCGCCTCCGTCATGCATGCGCATTAATAATTTTTGCACAAACACTTGAATATGAATAATAATTCACATTTTGCATAGGTTATGCATTACAAAGTATATTTTTTTACATGCAATTATCCAAAATAAAACCAAACAAGATTTGTAATTAAGATAAAATGTAGACAAATAAGAATAAATGAATAAATTTCATATAATTTAAGTAAAGTAAAAATAAATAAATAAATAAATGAAATAAATAAATTGCAGCCGCATTTAAATGTAGGTTTGTACAATATTCTGTAAAATGTGGCTGCAATTTATTTATTTCATTTATTTATTTATTTTTACTTTACTTAAATTATATGAAAGCAAGTAAAGAAGACTCCATTTAAAAATCACTGAAGTTGTCAATTAATGAAGCTCTTTTTTACATCGTGTGTATTTTGTTGATTATAATGACTTGAGTTTAATCATGAGGACGGTTTTATTAATCAGTCCATTCTTTAGAGTTTCAGTGATTTAGCTAAATCGTGCAGGTTTAATTTATTCATTTCTTTTTTTAATTAGGCCTAAATAATGGGAGCGAAATTATACAGTCCCTCACGTTTTACTTAAATAAAGAAAATAATTTATATTTTAATACGCAAGCCTAGCTCACAATAGGCTACCACTCTTAATGCTCCGATGCAAAGTAAACCACAATTTCTTTTGAATATTATAACACACAATTCATATTATATAAATAATACTGCACACTATTTAAATGTGTCAAATCTAAAATGTGGTGTAGAGAAAATATAAGCACAGGCTCATAGGCTTGACATTTATCCTGCTTGAATTCGTTCTAAGAAACGCACATATCTTCATAAGGGACTAAACTTTCATCTGTGAATATTAAATATTTTAACTAGCCTAAAGTGTTTTCCTTTCATTTTCCCCAACTGCAGTCTAATATAACAAAACGGTGAGGCAAAGCTGACGTCTATTCGCGAAAATGTGCTTTGATGCGCTTGTTTGAAAACTTGTGATTAAAGCGCCACTCAGCGGTCAAAAGCTCCAAATGCATTTTACAGACGCAGCGGCGGCGGTACGAGCGGCGGTAAAACCAATGTTTTGGATGGCCACCTACTGTACTTCTCTTTTCAATATGAATGAGCCTTTATTAGATAAATCTAAGACATATAAACTTATCTAACACATAAGCACACACACTCATACATTCACGCAAGTTGCAGGAGGATAGAAAGTTAGGAAAGAATGAGTTTAAGAGAATGAAAATGTGAAATCCCAAGTTTACAGCAATACGTGAAATTGCATAGACATGAACAACCATCAGTCACTTAATTAACCCTCGCATTGAGTTCATCAATGAGGTTAAAATTATATTAGATAACACCAGTACAGATCAGAGTCTGGAAGTACATTACTTGTGATGACTGTGTAAAGGGGTTCCCTTTGTTGTCGGGGGTTTCCCGAGGTTGCTGATTGGCTGGAAGTTCAGTAGTCGTTGAAGTGACGTCTTGGGAAGCCCGTGGTTGGGTGTAGGCTGACAATGCGGAGTTGTGGGCTGGTTGAAGTTTCAGACGGGCACGCGAGGTCAGACTCGGAGACACGGCATTACAAAACTTAACTCAGAACACTAAACTCTCAAACGGAAAAGAAAATAAACTAAAGTAAAAGAATAGAAGCAAAGTTTGACGAGACTAGGTGGTGTTTCTTCTCATTGTGGCTAAGTAGCGGCAGGCGTGCAGGCCGAAGCACGCTGGAACAGCGCTCGAAGAACACTAAAAGTGATGACTAAAAGCAGCAGCTGAAAAGCCAAATTTGATGGTGTCCTGAGTATTTAAACCTGCCTTTTGGCCACACCTCAAATGTTGTCTTGACCAATTAGATATTGTCTTTGCTCGGGGTGTTGCGATTTTTGTCCTACCCATTCATAAATCATATGTTATCTTATCAATCACGTGGTCCGAATTTTCCCGCTCTTGCGGGGTATAATTTTGGACATGATTCCTATGATAAGAATATGATACATTTGACAAATAACTGATGGTCAGAAACGTTTCAAGCAAGAAGATTCGAACACACACATACTAAACATGAATATGAATACTTAAGCTATTCAATAGTAATTAAAAAGACATACACAATAAGCGATTACAAACATGATAGCCAAATGTGTGGGTTTCATAAATGATATGGAGTTAAGCATTGGACTGATATTCCTTTAGAAGTCTTTTTGTGTTCATCTGTAAAAGACACTTTTCTTCGACATAAGGATGTTCTGTGGAGACCAGAGGTTAAGAGGTCCCTTTAGGGTTCTGCTAGGTGGGGGAAGTCAATCCAACGATCTTGTTTACTCTCATGGGTTTACATGTGATGGTCAGGGTGTGCATCTCTTTGACCATCAATCTTGATTACTTGCCCCAAATTTGACAATCTCTTTTCCGAATTGAAATTGTCAATAATTGTTCTAATCGTGTTACTGTTGAAAGCTGTTCTGTGAAAGAGTTGGTTGGTTAGTGGACTTGCTTCTGACTTGTTGCACTAGGAATTGATTTACAACATCCTGTTGCCTTTCTGAGGAATTCAGCTCCTCATGTTTCAACCATGTTCCTGATCGAATCTTTAATTTGTCTGGTTCAGGTCTGATACGCTACACTCCCGCTTTTATAGCGTCACATAACTAACTAAAACCAAACTTATTTTAAGAACAAACACCCTAACTTACATCAGCGTGATCAAATCTACATCAAATAACATAAAACATGTTTGAAAACAAAATATTTAAGTTAAATTTAATTATTTAGTTTGTCCCACGGCCCATCAGATTACATGGAGAGGGCGGGGTTTCTTTACCCGCCCCGACCCGCGGGGACATCACACAAGTTGTAAGTAGACCTTCGTATTGTAACCTTATCAAAGAACCTAATAAAATATGAAAATATATGGCTTTATTTTACTGACAAATGTCGAGAGCGCATTATTAGTTACATGTAATTATATTGTCTGCAAATGCATTAAACCCATAGAATATAATGTAGAAATGTTATGGCAAATATGAAAATTTCATATTAATTATTAATTAATTATTTCATAATTAATTAAAAGTTATATTTGGTCTCCATTTCTTAAGTACAGGTTTAGGGAATAGTGCATATGACCCATATCTAAATAGTTCTAACTATTTAGACACGTTTTAAGTGCGCGTAATGTTTTCGGACGAGCACAGTGTGTATTTGAGCGTGCGCGTCCGGTTTTGTGCAAGAGCAAAAAAAATTCTGCGCGTGAATGGAGAGATTTCCGCTTACGCATTGTATTAATATGCTTTCGTGCTACAATAATGCGCTCTCGACATTTATCAGTAAAATAACGCCTTATTTAATATAGGCTATAGGGAATTGCACGCAACATACATAGATTTTTTTATTTTCATTTGTTTTTAATGACCCGCCCCAACCCGCCCCGGCAGCCTCACGCTCTCTCTCGTGAAGCCAACAAGGAAGTGACTTAAACTGTAATTCATCGACTGGCCACTTGAGGCTGACTGCAAAAGGGAGTCAGTCCCATAGACTCCCCATGTTAAAATGCGCAACTTTACTGCAGAAGAAAACATGTTTACAGCCTGGTTCAAAAAATTATTTTGGTCTATATAGCTAATGTTGCCCTTCATGACAACTGTGAGGGGGGTGAATTTTTTTATAACTCATCTGTTTAAATTATATTAAGCCTTAAAGTTCTGCATAATTAAGGGCGTGGCCACTTTAGTGACAGGTGGATTGCTGCTGCTGACAATGCTGTCGCGCTAGGTGGGCGTGGCTTCAGCAACCAGCTCCCGCCTTTTTACCCATTTTTGATTATCCGAGTCGCATGGTGACGCGCTGCCAAGATGGCGACGGCCTGCTCTGCACACTTTGAGCTTCAAAACCGCTCTTCAGGAGTCTATGGGTGACGTCACTGACACTACGTCCATGTTTTTATACAGTCTATGGAGACAACCCCCCCCCTGTATCTGTCAGTGCGTTTTGGGTCTGGCTGCTGTTGCTGTTATATGAGTCTAGTGTTGTGGCTGTGTATTGCAGCATGTCGGCAGCATAAATATAAAAACAAACAATCACATATGAGTAGAACAAACAAACATGCTGCGCTGCAGTTACAGAATGAATGCAGACATTAATAAAACCATATTTACAAGATAAAGACAAAGTGTGTGCTTTATTTTAGCTTAAAAACACACTTTTAGACAAAAACTTTAGCAGTCTTCTCATGACAATGTCATGAAATATTTACTAACCTCATTACTGCAGAGTAGCAGACATGTCAAAAATAAATAAATCATATATAAATGACTACCATTAACTATGTAATACATTCAGCTATTATTAGCTTCTGCAAAAGCTAATTGGAGTCCAAATAGATTGGATAGTGTGAATCATGCATCCGTACCAACAACATTATGTCACGAGAAAACTAGACATGATTCAAGAGTGGATGCGAAACAAGCAGTTTATTGGACAATGCCAAAACAATGACGGGAAAACAACAATACAGGGCTCGCTGAGGGCTCGTAGTCTCTGTAGCGCAGGGACGAAATGGGCAGCCACCACGACGAATCCTCGCGGAGGAGAAAGAAGGAAACCCAAAAATCCCAAACACTGGAGGAGTCAAGGACTGTGAGTGAGAAGACAAAAATTAAGGATCTGACAACACAAGACAGGGTAACGCACATAATACAGTGTGGCAAATGAGCCACAGCTGTAGCTGATCGCTCGTGATGATAATCAGCTACACACACTCACCACGTTCACACACACACAGAAAACAAAGCACAGATGAGATCGTGAACCCATGAACCGTGACACTTTCATAGGACATAAAGATGCATTATAGAAATGCACAAAGCTGGAAAAGGCTACAAAAGCATGGCTAAAGACCTGGGTCAAGTCAAGTCAGTTCACCTGTATCTAGTGTATTTTACAGTATAGATTCCCAGGTAAAAAATAAAGTATATTTGAATGCACTACAAATACTTAAATACCACCAAGTACATCTGTAGTACCTTCCAGCTCGGCATGCTGTATGACTGCAGAAAAGACGAGTTAATAGCAGGTACCAACACAGCCTTTACAGAGAGATACTTAAAGAAAATAATAACACTACCATTTATTTAATACAAGTGCATAATCTAATAAAAAAATAATATCTAAACTAATAACCCCCATAAAGCCCCTTTGAAATTGAGAAGGAATATGTCAAAACTGTGTGAGTATAAAAAAAAAAATGTGCAATTGGAATAACATATTTTATTTATACAGCTGTTGAGTTAAAACACTTTTTCCTCCCGCAGGAATCAGATTTTGGAATAAAGAACAGCTGGAGCAGAATATTTGCTCTCGTCCCCAGATTAATACAGATTTCACTGTCACAGCTTCAGACTCCATTAAAGACAAATCTAACTTACTTAATATTGAAGGAGCACTGAACCTGAGTGTCTTAGGTGGACTCGTGCAAGTTAGTGGAGCAGCAAAGTATCTCAAAGACAACAAGACGTCTTTCATACAGCAGAGACTGGTGCTACACTATCATTCAACCAGCGAGTTTAAAGAACTGACCGTGAATCAGCTGCCTTCTGAAAATATTCCTGATGATGTTCATAACACAGCAACACATGTAGTAACAGGAATCCTGTATGGAGCAGATGCCTGCTTTGTGTTTGACAGACAAGTTTCTTCAGATGAGGACAAAAGAACAGTGAAAGGAGAAGTTAAAATGGCTCTAGAGAAACTGCAGGGTGTCATTTCAATAGATGCAAACGCTGACCTGAACATGAATGACACTGAGAAAACTGCAGTCAAAAACTTCACTTGTACATTTTATGGTGACTTCCAGCTGCCGTCTAACCCAACCACTTTTGAAGATGCGATGAAGGTTTTTGCTGATCTTCCAAAACTGCTGAAAGATAATCAAAAGCTGGCGGTTCCTCTGAGAGTTTGGCTTTATCCTCTGCACAAACTCCACTCAAGAGCTTCAAAACTTCAGAGAGACATCAGCATGGATCTAATCCAAGAAACTGAATCAGTGATTGAGAGTTTATATACCGCTGAGATGAAATGCAGTGATCTTCTGGAAGACTCTCCTGCTGTGGCTTTTGCTGCATTTCATGATAAAATTCTGCAAATGAAGCAAAACTGCTACAAGTACAAGTTGAGACTGGTGAAGAAACTCGGCTCTCTGTTGCCAAACATCCGTGGAGACGTGATGAAGGAAACAACATTGAATGATCTTCTTCAAGAACATGATGCATCTCCATTTAATGATAGTGACCTCACAGAATGGCTGAAGGAGAGAGAAAGTGA
This sequence comes from Cyprinus carpio, assembly GCF_018340385.1. Taxonomy (NCBI): domain Eukaryota; kingdom Metazoa; phylum Chordata; class Actinopteri; order Cypriniformes; family Cyprinidae; genus Cyprinus; species Cyprinus carpio. The sequence continues at coordinate 5,227,789 of NC_056599.1, forward strand.
GTCTGAGATAATTAAATCAGTCCTCAGACAGCTGAAGGATTGCGGTGCACATGTGGAAGACAACATAGATGCCATCATGATGGATCTGGAGGTCGGGAATCTTGTCAGTTACACGTTCACATCTCTGAACTGCTCAGACATCATCCTTCATAAACAAAAGATCTATCTGAGTTCTTCAACAAAAGAAGAAAAGGTACAGATAAGCCCTGATATCAAGCAAAGGTCTTGGCTCACTGCCAAGATCCAGAAGACCATGAGGAGAAACTTGGAGATATTTAAGAGCTTGATGAATTCAAAAGACTGTAAACCAGCAAAGTTTATTGTGTCCTCTAAAGAAGTGGTGAATAATCCTGGTTCCTGCATTCTGCTGTATGAAAGTGAATGTGATGAAGCTGTGTGCTTTATTCCTCCATCCAAACCAGTCTGTCCGGTCACTGAAGAGGTCACAGGTCAGAGTGTGGTTCTGAAGGTGGTTCCTCCATCATGTCCTGCTACAGTGGAGCTCAGATTACTGTATAAAGTGAAGCAGGACACAGTCTGGAGATCTGAAGCTGTGCTGAAGGATCAAGACACAGTTACTCTGACTGATCTGAGATCAGGAGCTGAGTATGAGATCAAGTGTGCAGCGCTGGGGAAACTCAACTACACCAGAGACAGTGACGTGATCACAGTCAACACAGAGGTATGAATAAATACAGTTATTAAAAAATGGGAAACATATGCAGCTTTATCAGATAGTGTCATGAGTACTTTATTCATAACTTCCATTATTGTTAGTGTCAGGACAGTTTTTGATCAGTATCAAATGTGTTTTTCAGAGCAATATGAGGAGCAGTGCAGGTGAGTCATATACTTTATGCTTGCCTTATATTTAATCACATTTTATATCACACAAGTCTACACCTGCTAAATGCCATAAATATGTGTAGTAGACAGGAAGAGTTAATATGTTATATTGATGTCATATGATCATGGTAAAGTGTAACGGGATTACGTGGGAATGGGAGTATCAGTCACCTGGGGCCTGTTGCACAAAAGTAGGATAAGGGATTAAGCCAGGATATCTTGGTGATCCTGGCTCAATTGATCCCTAATCCGGTTGCACCAAAGCTGGATAGGGGGCAGGAGGATATGTTATGGTATAAATTACCATGGAGATTTATTCTGTGGAGCTAGCCTGCTCCAGACCAGGCTAAATTCCAGGATCTATTTAATCTCATCCCTAATGTCAGTCAGCAGTCGCCACAAATGGAAACCAATAGTTATTTCACTGCTCACTATACATTGTTATCACATATAACTAGACCCACTGTCATTATTTAAACATTTGTGATCATTAATTTCAATCATTTTGGATAAATAATGATTTTTAGATGATGTTGCTATCATTAGATAATTTACAGTTTCCCATAGACTATAAGGCTATATATAAAATGATAGAATATTAGGGCCACAGAGGGAAAAAAAAGACAAGTCATAATATTGTAACCAGTTGTTTTAAAGGAGGACAGTTGTTAAAATGACAGATGTGGGGCATTTCGTGAAATTGTACTTCAGTATGGTTTCATAAACTGAGACATGCTGATGTGCCAGAATATGAAGTATCACATTGTCATAACTATCAAAACTGTAAAAAGAATGTTGCTTTTCTGCAGAAAGAACCAGCCTCATAAATTTATGACTTTATCCTTTTTCCTCAGTGGGGCCCTAGTACTCTGTCATATAAACAAATGCACATTCCATATGAATATAAAAACACAATGTGTAACATTATGTTCCTTTATTGAATAAGGACAAAAAGCAGGTAAACTATCAGCTCCTTTCGAAACTGAAGTCACAGTGACTCTACAAGATGGAAAGCACAGAATCAAAGCATATTATACAAAATGATACATACACATTCAAAAGGTCTGTATATAACACACCCTGCATGTCTGCACACTAAAATAAATGCAGGACAAATCGATACACATCAACTGAACAGACAAATGAATGGATGCAGTAGCCTCCCTGCAGCCTTGTATTACACACAGTATACCGCACAAACATCATAAGAGGCCAAATTCGTAAAAAAAACCAACCCAAAAAAAACCCTATTTCCTCTGCCACAGCAGGACATTTTTTACCTAAATTGAAAGCACACATACTAACTAAAATAATTCAACACATATTGGTCCCTCAGCAGCCGACCACTGTCGTCATCAGGGAAGATTGCCGGATTGTCCCAGTCCATGGCTGGTGGCACTCTGGGGGCCCTCTCCTTCCTCAGGCAGGCCACATTGTGGAGGACAGCACAAGCCACAGTAATATCACATGCCCTAACAGGGTTGACCCTTAATTTGTGAAGGCAGTGAAAGCGTGCCTTCAGGAGGCCAAAGGTCATTTCAACTCTGGCCCTGGTCCTGGCATGGGCATGGTTGTAGGCCTGCTGTGCTTCCTGGGGGTCTGTGAAAGGTGTCAGGAGAAAAGGCTGGCAGCCATACCCCCTGTCTCCCAGCAACACACCAGAGAATTCACCTGTCAACACAAAATCTCATCATTACTACCTCATAAACACAGTGATATTGACACAGCCATGATGGTTATAAATAGGGGTTGTGTGGCTTACCTTGTGATAGGCACTGATAGATTTCAGAGGCCCGAAAGATTCTGGAGTCATGGACTGAGCCAGGCCATTTTGCCACAACATTGCTGATCACACAGTCAGCATTGCAGACCATCTGAAATCATAAGATGAGGAATATTACACCAATCAATGCACATCATTGGCAATGCAGAGTGTTCGTCAATGGACAATATCAAAAAGTTATGTTCACCTGAACATTAATGCTGTGAAAGGATTTCCTATTCACAAAATCGGCCTCATGGGCACCTGAGGGGGCTTTTATCCTTATGTGTGTGCAGTCCACTGCACCAATGACATTGGGGAAACCTGTCACACAAAGTAATGAGTATCCTACTATGTGTTAACAGTTGTCCTGTAATTTGTAGATCCTCTTACCTGCAATCCTATAGAACTCCTCTTTCATGTCACAGAGTCTTCTGTGGCCAGGGAAGGAGATGAAGACATCTGCTAATGCTTTGATAGCCAGACACACACTCCTTATTGTGCGGCAAATTGTGGCCTTGTTCAGCTGTTCTGCATCCCCCACTGAGTACAGGAAGGCTCCACTAGCAAAAAAGCGCAAGGCCACACAAACCATTTGCTCCACACTCAGTGCATGGCTCCGTGCAGTGCAGTGCTTAATCCTGGGACCCAGTAGTCTGCATAGATACCGGATGCCATCTGCAGAAAACCTGTATCTTTCATATAGATGGTCATCAGGGAAGTCCAGTGGGTCCAACCGGTCCCTGAAGACCCTTTCTCGCCTGAAGGCTCTCCTCAGCACAAGTGCTTCTTCATCCACCACATCTCGCAAGAATGGGCATGCCATTGTCAGAGCAGAAAGGAACACACAATTTTGGGCCTTCATATAGGCTAGTGGCCACACCTGGTGCTGGGGGAGTGGGAAAAAGAGGCCGGTGCCTTATAACGATGACTTGGTTGTACTGATTGCTGTGAAAATAAAAAATACCTTAGAAAGATGCCTCCGTCCTGTGTGCTCACAATAAGAGCTCATATGTCATGGCTCACTTGACTTTACGAGAATATACCTAATTTTTATTTTGAGCTGTGTCATCTTCTTGGAGCTGGGGGAGGAAAGAAAAATAATGATTAATACATTTGTGTTACAGTTAGCATACAGTGTACATTGAAGGCATATCTCAGCTCCCTCTCAAGTTCTTTTTATTTCAAGGTCCAGTTTCCTAATTGTCCTCTTTTTTTTATTTCGGACTCCAGTGCAAGATTTTCTATCTTTTTCTTCTTGTACTGAATGTCTATGTCTGCCAGTTCTATTTGGCACCGGAGGTGGTTGCCATACAACTTTCTGATAGCTTGTGAGCTCTGTGAACACAATACAATTAGCGCAGCTGGAATTTGGCAGGATGTGGTGTCCTTTTATTAATACGCACTATGTTGCCAGGCTGGTTTTCCCACTGTATAGCATCTGGGTCCTGTAAAAGAAATTAGATTTTTTGATTTTGATGAGGACTCCTCACCATTGTAGAGTAAATAGTACTTTCACAGTCTTAACATGATACCTCATGCCTTCTGGAATCCACAGAGATGGTCTCCTCCTCATCATCGTCTCCATCATGTGCTGTTGCTGCTGCACTGGGGCTTTCACCCTATCACATTTAATCGGATTCATATTGAAGCTAGTAGACAAGACATGCCAGGCCTACAGTATGCCTTTGATGGAGTACTCACTGGATCAGCATCGTCTGGTGCTTGTGCTGGTGGCTCTAACAGGAACACAGTGCTGCCAGACACTGCAAGGCAATAGGTAAACCAAAGTCAGACAGTCCAAATTGATTCAATATGAATGTGGTTGTATTCCATGTAGAGATGGAAGGACATACCTTGAATGAAGCGGGTGGCATCTTGGGAGGAACCTATGCTCGTCTCTTTCCCCCCAGGGATCCCCTCTAAGACGGGCCTGCCTTTATTTAGCTCCAAGGCCATGTCCTCTGCTGGGGTAAGGTCAGCCTTTGGTGACCCACCACCCGTGCCTTGTCTGTGGGTTTTTTTTTTTCACTGCTAAAACATTACAGACAATGTGTGAGCAGGCACCTTCTGGGTACAATATATGCTTGTGCTTTGTTAAATATTAGTCAGGGACCATACCATTCTGCAGAATGTTCTTGTATTTGATTTTGACCTGCTGCCATGTCCGTTTTGGCCCGTTCATGTTTAATCTACATCACACGCACACACACACACACATTCTTTATCACAAGAACATTTAATGGAGTCACACTGACAAAAATGACTTGGTATTTTTGTATTGTTTTCAGTAAAAATATAAAAAAAAAAAAAAAAAACTAAAGATGTATTTTCTTGATTTTCTAAATGACCTAGCAAAATAAGTATAGGTTTAGACCAAAAATATAAACTTCAAGTAAATGTGTGCTTAAAACAAGCAAAAAATTTAAATATCTGTCAATATAATAAGAAAAATTCTCTTGAAATAAGTTTACTTTTTCCATAAACACTTACTTTTAGAAAAGTTCTCGTTTCACTGGCAGAGTTTTTTGCTTATTTTCCTAGGTTATTTTGCTCTAGAAAATATTTAAGATTTTTTTTAGATATTTTTTTTTTGACTGAAAACAAGACAAAAATACTAAGTAAGAAAGACATTTTTGCAGTGCAGTGAGCAACCGACCTTGGGTCCTTTGAAAGGCGCTATATAAATTAAAGTGATCATTATTATAGCTCATCTATGTATTCAAGAAAATTTTATTTATATAGCACTTTTCACAATTGTTTCATTATGTCAAAGCTGCTTTACATTAATAAAAGCAGGGGGAAACACAAAAAAAACCGGTGGACAGCATAATAAGCAGAGTACAACGGCTAAGATTAAACCGTACTGAGCGTAGTAACGTAAAATAATAATGTAAGGCTTTAATAATAATAATATATCATAGCTTTATACAGTGTGATGGAGTTACGTTACACAATTTCACTCATATATGCAGTGCATTTCAATAAAAAAATTTAACCGTTTCATAATTACAGTACAACTGCGTTTTTGGAGATGTGAATTAAATATTTTGATTTGTAATTGTGATGTTTCAGCGGAGCGGTGAGTGTGTAATTGTGCACTACTTACGCATTCAGGCGGTCTGCAATACTTTGCCACGCTTTTTCTCTTTGCTTTATCACTGTGGCCGGTGTTGCCTTTCTTCTTAATTATATCTTTTACCTCCTCGTATGCCTCCATGAGGATTTGTGGTTCCGACGGGGAAAAGTACGCGGCTCTAGTTGCCATGGTAAATCAGTTAATCTGTGATCTGTGGCGGGGTCTATTTGAGTGAGCCGTGAGCGCGCACCTATCCAGGATTGGTTTCACCTGGCTTAATGAATCCGTGTCTGCTCATCCTGGCTTGGTCTTTGTGCAACCAATTAAGCCTGGACGCACATGTTTTGGCTTTATTGAGCTCAGCTGAGTCATTTATCCCGGATGTCTTAATTCTACTTTTGTGCAACAGGCCCCTGTTCAATGATAGATACTAGGGAGAGGGATGGACAATGTTTTCTTTGTTGGCCAAAACTGTATCATGCCAAAGAATATCAGTCTGTGCAATAAAATAAAAGTAGTAGAAAGTACTGTCTGCCTTCCTAGGTAGCATGTGAATGTGGGCTCCTTAAGGCAGTGATATGGCACTGCTGGCCTTCTTATAGTACGTACAAAATGGATGTAAGCCTGAAGTGGCCCACATATAAAACAGCAAAAATGGCCCAAATGTATCAAATTACATATGGGCCAAATTGTGCCAAAGAAATGTGGGCCACCTTTGGCAAAATTGTGGCACAATCAACAAAGGCTAATTAGGGTGTGACCCAGGTATATTAAAATTAATCTGGGCCAGTTTTGGCAAAGATATGGCACAGTGAGCACTGGCTAATGTGGCTGTGAGCCTAAAGTGGCCTGCATATAAAATGACAAATATTTCCCAAATAATTAATTACAATTTGGGCCACTTTTGGCAAATATTCAGCACAGTCAGCATTGACTAATTAGTGTGTAAGCCTAACTTGTCCAACATTTGACATGTCAAATATGCCCCATATATTATAAAACAGATGAGGGCCACTTACATTTTTACATTTAATCATTTAGCAGACGCTTTTATCCAAAGCGACTTACAAATGAGAACAGTAGAAACAATCAGATCAACGAGAGAACAACAGCGGTATACAAATGCTATGACAAGTCTCAGTTAGTCTAGTACAGAACACGTAGCCAGGGTTTTTTTTTTTATTTTTTTTTTTTTGAATATGATAGACAAGAAAAAGAAAAAGGTAAGTACTAGTATTAGTTGGTTAAGTGCAGGCGAAAAAGATGAGTCTTTAGATGTTTTTTGAAAATGAGTAAAGACTCGAATCGAACTGTTCGAATTGAGATCGGGAGGTCATTCCACCAGCTGGGAGCAGTCCAGGAAAAAGTCTGTGAGAGTGATTTTGAGCGTCTTTGGGATGGCACCACAAGGCGTCGTTCACTTGCAGAGCGCAAACTTCTGGAGGGCGCATAAGATTGAACTAGTGAGTTTAGGTAAGTTGGCGCCGTGCCAGTGGTCGTTTTGTAGGCAAGCATCAGTACCTTGAATTTGATGCGAGCAGCTACTGGTAGCCAATGTAACCTGATGAGGAGAGGAGTAACATGAGCTGTTTTTGGCTCATTGAAGACAACCCTCGCTGCTGCATTCTGGATCAGTTGTAGAGGCTTGATAGTACATGCAGGGAGGCCCGCTAGGAAAGCATTGCAATAGTCCAGTCTGGAGAGAACAAGAGCTTGGACAAGAAGTTGGGTGGCTTGCTCTGACAGGAAGGGTCTAATCTTCCTAATGTTGTATAAGGCAAATCTGCAGGACCGGGTCGTTGTAGCAATATAGTCAGTGAAGCTTAACTGATGATCCATCACAACTCCTAGGTTTCTGGCTGTCCTGGAAGGAGTTATGGTTGACGAACCCAGCTGTATAGAGAAGCTGTGATGAAACGATGGGTTAGCTGGAACCACCAGCAGTTCAGTCGTAGTAAGGTTGAGCTGAAGGTGATGGTCATTCATCCAGCTAGAAATGTCACTCAGACAGGCTGAAATGCGAGCAACTACCGTCGGGTCATCTGGTTGGAATGAGAAGTAGAGTTGAGTGTCATCAGCATAGCAGTGATAGGAAAAGCCATGCTTCTGAATGACAGATCCTAATGACGTCATGTAGATGGAGAAGAGAAGCGGTCCAAGTACTGAGCCTTGAGGAACCCCAGTAGCAAGTTGTTGTGACTTAGAAACTTCACCCCTCCAAGACACCATGAAGGATCTATCAGAAAGGTAGGAGTTAAGCCACTGGAGTGCGGTTCCAGAGATGCCCATCTTTCTGAGGGTGGATAGGAGAATCTGGTGATTCACGGTGTCAAAAGCAGCAGACAGGTCCAGCAAAATGAGTACTGAGGATTTTGAAGCTGCTCTTGCCAGTCGCAGGGCTTCAGTAACCGATAGCAGGGCAGTCTCAGTTGAGTGGCCAATTTTGAAGCCAGATTGGTTGCTGTCCAGGAGGTTGTTCTGTACAAGAAACATAGAGAGTTGGTTGAACACAGCTCGTTCGAGTGTCTTTGCAATGAATGGAAGAAGGCATACCGGTCTGTAGTTTTCTAGAAGTGCTGGATTTAGAGATGGTTTCTTCAGCAGTGGGCTTACCCGAGCCTGCTTAAATGCTGAGGGAAATGTTCCAGAGTGTAGAGAGGAGTTGATAATGTGAGTAAGTGAAAGTATGACTGAAGAAGAAATCGCTTGAAGGAGGTAAGTGGGGATCGGATCCAGTGGGCAAGTAGTAGGATGACTGGACAGGATAAGTTTGGAAACGTCCGTCTCTGAGAGTGGAGAGAAGGAGGAGAAAGTGTGAGCATTAGTCGTTGTGAAGTTATCCTCAGTCTGCGGTGTGGGGAATTGCTCACTGATGGTTCTTGTCTTATTTGTAAAGAAAACTGCAAAGTCGTCAGCTGTAAGAGTCGATGGAGGAGGAGGTGGAGGCGGATTAAGAAGAGAAGAGAAGGTTTTGAAGAGTGTCCGAGCGTCACAACAGTTGTTAATCTTGTCGTGATAATATGATGTTTTAGCAGTGAAGATGTTTGCAGAGAAGGAAGAGAGGAGATACTAATACACACTGAGGTCGGTAGAGTTTCTTGATTTAAGCCATTTCCTCTCTGCAGCCCTGAGTTTAGAGCGATGTTCACGGAGTACATTGGACAGCCAGGGGGCAGATGGGGTGGTGCGTGCTGGTCTAGACGACAGTGGGCAAAAGTTGTCCAAGCAAGAGGTTAGAGTGGAACAAAAAGTGTCCGTATCACTGTTCGTGTCCAGAGCTGAAAACTGCGAGAGTGAAGGAAGTGAGGATGAAACCACAGAGGATAGGCGAGATGGAGAGAGTGAGCATAGGTTCCGTCGAAAGGTGACCCGCGTTGGAGCGTGTGCCGCTTCAGGAGTAAGTGCTAGGTTAGCAGTAATGAGGAAGTGGTCTGAGGTGTGCAGTGGAGTAACTAAAGTGTTGTCCACTGAGCAACAGCGCGTGTAGATGAGGTCCAGTTGGTTGCCCGATTTGTGAGTCGCTGTAGTGGAGACTCGCTTGAGATCAAATGAGGCGAGCAGAGTGTTGAAGTCAGCAGCCTGTGGTTTATCTAGGTGAATGTTGAAGTCACCAAGCAGTACCAGAGGGGTACCATCTTCAGGATAGTTTGATAGCAGCACGTCCAACTCCTCCAAGAAGTTTCCCAATTGACCTGGGGGACGATAAATGACCACAAAGTGGATTTTAACAGGGTGGGTTACAGTAACAGCATGTGATTCAAATGAACTGTTACCTGTAGGTGGAGGTTGAAGATCAAATTTCCAATCTTTCGATATAAGGAGACCAGTACCTCCACCCCTCCCAGTCGTACGAGGGGTGTGGGAACAAGTGAAATTAGCGGAGAGGGCTGCGGGAGTGGCAGTGTCCTCAGGTTTGATCCAAGTCTCAGTCAGTGCCATGAGGCTGAGAGCGGAATGAGTAGCAATAGAAGAAATGAAGTCTGCTTTGTTAGCAGCGGACCTGGCAGTTCCAGAGACCAACTGGAATAGAGAGCGTTGTAGTAGAGGTCAGAGGGACAGGCCTTAGATTTGTTGGGCAGGCCTTCCTTCGACGTACATAGCGTGCTCTCCGAGTGTTGGTAGTGATAGTAGAGATCTGAAAGCACATAGTGACTACAAGTGACCAAAATAAGTATTTGAGGATGAGCTGTGCAAAAATTGAAGGGGAGAAAAGCAATACTCAAGCGCCCTGTCGGTGTCCTTGCTCGGTGGAGTCGCGCAGGTAGAGTCGATGGTCTTTACACTCGTCGGTCTTCACACGAGGAGGCTTCACACGAGGGCTGCCGCGACCGCTGCCACGGTGACACCTACCACTTATATATTTGCCTGATTACCTGTGATTGAAGTCAGCTAGTTACGCCTCCCTATTTAGCAGACCGAAACTGTCCAGTCCCACGATAGGCAAACGCAAAACCAAACGCCACTTCACACGTATTTACCAGGGTAAGACACACAGTAATTAAAGCAAAGTTTCCCTAGCAACGATGATCACGCAGTAGTCTAATGAGAAAACGAGGCAAAAACACTTACATTCTGGTTTGGATGTAGTACTTAACACTGGCTAATTGAAATGGAAGTTTGAAATTGTAAATATGGCCTAATAGAATTTAGCTACTTTTAGTAGGATGCAAGTGCAACACAGTTAATTGATGGAGGTTGATCTGGACATGAGTCTTAAGAAAGGTACAAAAGAAATATATTTTTGAAACATGCTTTTAAATAACATTTTGTGTGTGTGTACAGCATAAAAACAGAAGTGCACTATAATTATAGCCATAGCCAGGCTTTGAAAATTAATGAGTTATGACCATAAGAGCTATCATTACAGTGCACTTCTGTTTTTATGCTGAACAGCTGTACACATACTATATATACAGCATATATATATATATATATATATATATATATATATATATATATATATATACACAGTGCCCTCCATAAGTATTGGAACACTAAAGACAAAATTGTTCTGTTTGCTGTGGAGTCAAGGAATCTGTAAATATGATTAAAAGATGAATATGAGACTACAGAATGTCACATTTTGTTATTGGGTGATTCAACACAAAGATGTTTTACCAGCTAAGAAGATCAGCACTTTTAGAGTTTCATCTCCCTATCTGATGTGAGCATAAGTATTGGAACAGTTGCCTCACAGGTCTTTCTAAGTGTACAGCTGTGTCCAGTTGCATTAATTCTTTTAGAAATTAAAAGCAGGGAATGTGTCTTATCAGTTATATCCATTGCTTCTGCATTCTAAGGCTTGCATTCGATGATGACACACACAAACCAGGAATCTGACTCTGAAAGAACAGCAAGCAATTTGGATGCGAAAAGAAAAGAGGAAGTCAATTAGATCTTTAGGAAAAACAAAGGGCATGGAGAAATCAAGAGTTTGGAAACTACCGGCGACATCAACAACCAACGACGACCTGATCTGCTGAGAAAAACAACACTAGTTGATGACAGACAAATCATAAAAGCTGTGAAAATAAACCCTAAAATACATGTCTGTAAAATCACCAACAAACTCCAGAAAGCTGAGGTGATGCTCTGTCAATCTACAGTCTGCAGGAGAATTTGACACAGAATTACAGAAGCTACACAGCAAGATGCAAACCTCTGATCAGCACCAGAAAGAGAAAGGCAAGATTCTTCACAAATGTGAGCCAGTAGAGTTTTGGAACTGAGTTGATGGACCGATGAGACAAAGATTAACCTTTTAATAAGTGATTGGAAAGCAAAGGTGTGGAGAAAAATGGGAACTGCAAATGATTCCAAGCATACAACCTCATCTGTAAAGCTTGGTGGAGGTGGTGTCATGACATGGGCATGCATGGCTGTCTCTAGAACAGGACCTCTTAAGGACCTTTGGGAAGTCGTGGCCTAAAGGTTAGAGAGTTTGACTCCTAACCCTAAGGTTGTGGGTTCGAATCTTGGGCCTGCAATACCACGACTGAGGTGCTCTTGAGCAAGTCACCGAACCCCCAACTGCTCCCCTGGTGCCGCAGCATAAATTATGCCCACTGCTCCGGGTGTGTCTTCACTGTTGTGTGTGTGCGCACTTTGGATGGGTTAAATGCAGAGCACCAATTCTGAGTATGGGTCACCATACTTGGCTGTATGTCACGTCAAATCTAAAAATCTAAATTTTCATTTTAATGATGACTTAATGTATGATAGCAGTAGCAGAATGAATTTGGAAGGGTACAAAATCATCTTGGCTACCAATATTCAAGAAAATGCCACCAAACTCATTAGAAAGCACTTCATCTTGGATCAGGACAATGACCCAAAACACCCTGCCAGTTCAGTCAAGGACTTTATCAGAGCAAAGAAATGTAAAGTCTTAGATTGCCCAAATCAATCTCCAGATTTAAATCCAACTGAACATTAATTTCACCAGCTAACTCCTCAAAACAAGCAACAGTTGGAACTGGCTGCATTAAAGGCTGGGGAAAAGCATTTCAAAGCAGAAGACCAAGAGTCTGGTGATGTCTATGGGTTGCAGACTCACTGATCTGATTACATGCAAGGGATCTGCAACTAAATATTAGCTTTTACTCTTTTACATCTGCCTTAAATTCAACTGTTCCAATACTTATGCTCACATCAAATAGTGGAATGAACTCTAAAACTGCTGTCCTTTTTATTTGGTAAAACATGTATGTGTCGAAAGACCTAATAATAAAATGTGACATTCTATAGTTTTGTCTCATATTCATCTTTTAATCATATTTACAAATGTCTTGACTCCACAGCAGAGAAAGCAATTTTGTCTTTACTGTTCCGATACTTTTGGAGGGCACTTTATATATAATCATGATAATAATCAAAAGCATGTTTCAAAAAAATATATTGCTATGTAGCTTGTTTTGCCTATTTTTATAGTTCTTATTAATAATCATTGCTATATGGGGGGATGAGGAATAACGGAATACATGTAACAGCATTACGTCAGGATACAAAAATCTAGTAACTGTAATCCATTACAGTTACCTCAAAAAACAAAGCATTCAGATTACAGTTACATTTTGTAAAATACTATCAGGATTACATTTGTTTTCTTTAAAATTGAATAAATTTGTATTTTGACATAACGCTATATATTTTGCGCTGCAAAATATATATTTATTCTCCTCAAACGCGAGATGAGATGCTGTAAAGGTTAATTAACTATGATGCTTCCTGCTGGGAAAATCGTTTTCATGTCTGGAAATTTCAGTTGTTTTGTCTTCAAAAGGATAAAGAAAATAACATAATTGGACAGCGTAGGCTATGCATGAAGACTTTTGCTTTAAAAAACTAAGTAGGCTACTCAACCAACTTGTACATTTGCAGGTACGACTAGGATGGAAATCATCATGTTAGCTTAAATGTTGTGTTTGTTAATGAATTAAAATTCCATTTGTAACCGGTCCCACTGCATAGGACGCTGACTCTGCATTGCGTCTGTAGAACATTGAAATTAAGAATTGAAATTAATAAACGTGCATTTTATGATTTTGAATACGTCATCATCTGTTGATGAAAAACAGCACATAAACCACGCAACCACAGATTAAAGGGTTGCTCCACCCCAAAATGAACATTTTGTCATTAATCACTTAAGCCGTAAAAGCTTTGTTCGTCCTTTGAACACAATTTAAGATATTTTAGATAAGTAAATAACAGTGTCAAGGTCTAGACAAGTATGAAAGATATCGTCAGAGTACTCCATCTGCCGTCAGTGGTTCAATCTGAATGTTATGAAGCGACGAGAATACTTTTTGTACCCAAAGAAAATAAAAATAATGATTTTTTTTAAGAATTCGCCTTCTCTCTGTCTATCAGCGTCAGCAGTGGAGAATACCGATGGACGCAAACAATGTACACTATTCTGTCAGCGCCGATACGTTTTGTATGTGCATTTACGCTTTGATTTGACAAAACAAAAAAAACAATGCTTCCTTGTGGCACAGCAGACACAGAACAGTGTACATAGTGTACGTCCGCTGCACTGATGCAGAGAGACAGAGAGGAGGTGAATTCTTGAATAAAATCATTATCTTTGTGTACAAAAAGTATTCTCGTCGCTTCATAACATTCAGATTGAGGCACTGATGGCAGAATTCTAATGATGCTTTCATAATTTTCTGGACCTTGACACTGTTATTAACTTGGCAGTCAATGGGACAGTCACAAGCCTCCTGGTTTTCATCTAAAATACCTTAAATTGTGTTCAGAGGACGAACACACAAAATAGGAGGATTTTGAGTAAAAATAATAATGCTGATTTACACTTGTTACACATTACACTGCATGACTGCAGTTGTAAGTTTTTTAGCGTGAAATGAGCTGGAAAATGTAGAAATTAACACGAGAGTCAGGGAATGAAATAAAGAAAGATCATAGCATTTCATATACATTTCAACAAGTAAGCTTAATTTAAAATATACTATACTGCAGAAGCACCTAACCCTGATCAACGCTGAAGAAATAAGTTTTTGTTATACTTTGCCTACAATAAGAATGACCATTTGATGTTGCCTTTTTAAATATCTTTCTTCATTTCTTTCATTCATATCCCAGTATTTTCTGTCTGTTTCAGAGATGTCAGAGATCAGCTCCAGTTCAGATGATCCAGTAATCCGGATTCTTCTGATGGGCAGAATTGCTTCTGGGAAAAGCTCATCTGGAAACACCATACTGGGAGAAAAGAGATTTATAGTTAAAAAAAAAACAAAAAAGCATGAAGCTGAAAATCAGTTTGGTGAAGTTTGTGAGGGTCAAACACAGATCGGTGGGAAGCAGGCTGCTGTGATTGATTGTCCAGATCTACTGGATCCAGATCTGAATGAAGAGAAGCTGGAGATGATGAAAGAGCAGCTGATCTCACGATGTTCAGCAGGTCTCAGTGTGGTTCTGCTGGTTGTTCCTGTGGTTACAAATGTGGAAAATGAGGAAGAGATGCTGGATTATATGAAGTGTTTACTTGGTCCTGAAGTTCAGAAATACATCATGATTCTGTTCACACATGGAGATGAACTGGAGGAACTGGATCAGACAATTGATGAACATCTACAAAACAAAGATCATGCAGATCTGCAGCGACTGGTGACTGAATGTGGAGGAAAGTTTCACTGCTTTAATAACAAGAGAAAATCAGATGATCAGAAACAAGAACTACTGCAGAAGATTGAAGGAATGATGATGAGAAATGGTAGGAAATATGAGATAAAACCAGTGAACAAGAAAGCAAGCAGGGATGCTTCTGATGTACTTCGTAAGTTTTTGCTATTTTAAATTACTTTAATAACACAAACATTTGGCATGCAATTCACTAGTTTCTTGCACCGATCTTAAGGGAGGAATTTATAAAGGCTGTTCTATTAGTGATTTGATCTTTCTTTTGTAGTATTAGGAGAGTCTCCAGCTGACCATCCAGAGGAGATTGATGTGATTACTGAGAGGAAAGACCAGATCAGGCTCGTTCTGCTGGGGAAAACTGGATCTGGGAAAAGTGCCACTGGAAACACTATCATCGGCAGAAATGTGTTCAAATGTTCAGCCGGTTCAAACTCTGTAACAAAACAGTGTCAGTCAGAAACTAGAGTGAGGTTTGGTAAAGAGATCTCAGTGATTGACACACCTGGACTTTATGATAACAAACTCAGTAAAGAGGAGGTTATTACTGAAATAGCAAAGTGCATAACTTACTCGTCTCCTGGACCACATGCTTTTATTATTGTCATTAGAGTGGGTCGATTCACTGAGGAGGAGAAAAATACAATAAAGGAGCTCAAAGAAGTGTTCGGAGAACAGATAGAAAAATACACCATGATTATCTTCACTCACAAAGATCAGTTAGAGGAGGAAAATGAAACTGTTGAGCAGTATCTACAGAATGGTGATTCAGATGTTAAAAAACTTGTTGATGGTTGTAGAAACCAATTCTTCTGTCTGGACAACAAGTCTGCTAGTTTCCCACAGTTCAAAGATCTGATCAGTAAAATAGAGAAAATGATAGAAGAAAATGGTGGACACTTTACAAATGATCTGTTTGAGGGAACAGAGAAACTGTTTCAGAAGCAGAAATTAGAGGATAAATTTGAGCACTTAGGCTTAGCAGAAGAGTCTCGATGTGATGATGAGCATTTGATCACGAAAGATGAACTCATTTTAAATTTTCAGAGAGAACTGATCAAAATAGCGGATGCGCTGGAAAATAATCCTGAGTTTCAACGCCTCATTAACGAAATGGCGTACAGAAACAGGGGTATGATGTACAGCAAAAGGGATGTAATTTACCACATCATAAGGAAAAGCATGTTCCCCATCCTAAGGGAAAGGATGTACCCCTTCATAAGGGATGAGATGCGCCGCACCAACAATGAACCTGTGAGAGAAATATTCAGTTATGTAGAGGCAGTTCAAGTTATAATCACAGTACTCAGAGCTTCAGGAAAACTAGCCGAACGTTCCATGTGTAACGTTCAGTGATGGTGGCTTGCTTTCTTCAGTCATCATGTTTAAAAAAACTAAACTGTAAAGATACGAAGATTCTTTGTTTGTATTGATGACTTAGGAAATTTTATGCATGTGATGTACTGAATCTACTCCTA
Organism: Cyprinus carpio; assembly: GCF_018340385.1. NCBI lineage: Eukaryota > Metazoa > Chordata > Actinopteri > Cypriniformes > Cyprinidae > Cyprinus > Cyprinus carpio. The sequence goes on from NC_056599.1 coordinate 5,244,119, forward strand.
CTAGATCTTCATCCTATGAGTACAAGTTTGAGACAATTAGCACATACACACCAAGGCAAGGAATTTATAATCTGTACATAATGGAGGTATTAGTCTCCAGTTATCTAATGATAGCGATTGTTTTTTTTGGGGGGGGGTTTAGGTGGCAAAGTTATTAATCCTGTTTTCATCGTAGGTGACATAATCCCTTTCTGAATACATTCTAAAAATGCATTATACATATATATACATATATATACATATATATATATATATATTTTTTTTTAATTTGTTTTATAGCTAAAACAATTTCCTCTAAAGTCAACTCATAATCAATCAAGTATTTGTATTTCTTATTTTAGTTTTTAATGTTATCTCTAATGTTTACAAATAAAGAATCACAATCAGCATTTTTACAATTGTATTTATAAAGGCCAATACATATAAAGCTAAATTTCATCATGAATGATTTTTTGATCATTATTTCTGTCTTAATGGCCAAAAAAAATTCATTTAACTTTTTTTCTCCTTTTTCAATCAACCATGCTCTTGAACATATATAAGCTCCATTAGTTTTTTCCATTTTCTTGAGTACAACTCATCTAATTCAGATTTCATTGACTGTAATTTTGCTACATTTTCTGATGATTCCTGTTTATTAACTGTCAATAAATTTATTCTCCCAATCAGTTCCTTTTGTTTTTGTTTTCTCCACACTGATAAAAAATCTAATCACGAACATTGTCCATTCCCTGAGGGGTTAAACCATGCATGCTGAATAATGTTTGGGTAAGATACGCTCCAGTAATCAATCAGATTTATAGTTTTACATAAATTTAATAAGTATCATTATACACAGAATGTGAACCTCTTTGAGGTCTCCGGTCTAGCCATGAATCAGGGACTATATTTAAGTCACACCCTGTTATCACATTTTCTGTTTTAGATTTTATTTTTTTTCCATTCGTTAACCAAATGACTTAAAGTTTCTACAAAACATTTCTCTATAGTAAAAGTAAAAATAATGAAAAATGTATTTCAGAAATAGTTGAAATTGTCTCATTCAATCACTGATGGTGCGAAGTTACTACTGACGAATTTTAGTAGGCCTACTGATTATTGCAAATGAGAATAATATTTAAGTCATGACATTTGTTAAGTAAATCTATAAATGCTGTTTAAAGGCGTGGTTCCCCTTAAAGAAAACAACCCAATTTGGGTTATTTTGGACTAACCCAACGCTGGTTATTTTAACCCAACCAGTTTGGTTATTATGTTTAACCCCGCATGCTGGGTTGCTTTTTTATGGTTTAAAATTGCTACATTGCTAGGCTAAAATGAACCCAAATTGAGCTAGGCATTAAACTTACAAATATTGTTCATTTTGACACTTTTACACACAAATAATAACTATCAAAAGGTAAATATTTATTAAAAACAAGAGAAAACAGTCGAAAAGTAACATGCATGTAAGAAGAAATGCAGAAAAATATGGCATTAACTGCTACAGAGTTTATAAATAAAGCATTGAACATTTGTTGAATATAACTTTTATAATATATAAACACTATTATACAATAATTGTACAATTAGTTAAGTTCTTTACAAACATTCTGGCATGACAGTACAAAAATGAACCACAACGTTAACATTGATATTATAACATTTAACAGATGTGTGCATGTGTATGAATGACAGAGTGTAAACTCCATTTCTACTAAACACAGAACAAGCATTTAACATTTTGTTTTTACAAATAATACACTTACAGTTTGATTCATAGTCCATGAATACAGATAATGCATCACTGTCAATTTTCATGATCTCTTTAGCATATTTGATGTAGTCATGAAGAAGCCCCATCAGCACAGCATGTGACATCTTCTACATCATCCAGGGCAGCGTCCTCCTTTAAAACCAATGTTGCATCAGTTTAGAGGAAAGGACATTCTCTTCTTTGACCAGCGGGAACAAAGAAGACACGAGCTCAACAAGTCTGAAATATTACATGCAAAACATTACTTTTAACAATTACCACGTCAACAGCCTCAAAATAATTGTGCTAGTCTTTATTACATAACGCCGTTTCCTTTAGGAAACTAACGTACATTCAGTTTAACCGTGAAAAATAAGATAAATTAACATGACCGTTTATTAACACCTCAAAAAGTGCAGATATTGTAAAATCTTATGTAAATATGACATAAGACACTGACGGACGTTACATTAAAAGTAACGTTACGTTACCTCTTCCGTTCAGTAAAAGAGGCCATTAAGACCTCCGTTTCTGAGGGGAAAATTGTGTCCGCATGTTTTTCAATATAAGCTCTTTTATTTCCGCCTTTCATGAAACCTCAAAACACTCCTGGACATAAACAATGAATGATAACTTTACATTTTTAATTTTTACTTACCATAACGTCTTTCACTCGATTCTCGCTTCTTTCATGCTGAGAAAATGGCAACGTGCGTGTTCTCTTTCATGTCCGCGTTCCCAACCCAGCACCGCTGGTTTATGATCAAGACCAATTTTCAACCCAAACTTGGGTTAAAACACCCCAATGTCCTACTCAGCAGTCTTAACCCAGCGTTTGGGTTGAAAAAACAACCCAGCATTTTTTAGAGTGTAGCTATTGAATTGTTAGACTTCTGGCTGAGAATCAAACTGTTGCTGAAGCGAAGCTGCTAGTATAACTGTGCTGTTTGCCATCAGTGAGGAACCTCATGACATGAAACTTAATTATTAGAGCATTCCTGATCACTGAGAAAAACCTGGGCTTTCCTCTGCAGCGTCTGCTCTCTGTAAACAGGAGGAGAGGAGAAAGACTGCATTCTGTTATTTTGGTCTTGGTTTGAGGAATTAAAGGTGGAGACATTGATAAATACACTCCACTCATCTCCAGTGCAGATTCTGGATTGATACTCATTACTCATGTCATGTGTTTGATTCCTGATCAGAAGAGCAGAATGTTGAACTGAAACCCTCTGAGCCGTTCAGTGAGGTTGAGTTTCTCATGACTCTAATGGAGAACGCTTGAGGAACTGTATTTCACACAGTTCATCTACTGGGATCAAGAGGAAGCAGATGAGATTCTGTTGTTCTGAATTAATTTCATCAGCTATGTCTCAGATCATCTCTCCAGATCTTCAGAAGTAAAGCTTCATCCATCATCATCAGGTCTGAGTGCCGCAGCAGAGCGTCCATCACGTGAGAGAGATGCTGCTCCACACTGGAGATCTTATGAGAAACTCAGCGTTCAGGAGAGAAACTGAAGGACGTTCTCCTGCAGAACAAGCTCACCTGCGCAGACACCATACTCCTACATCTATATCTGCGTCTGGAAGGTGTTGTCTTCAGGAATGAGTGAAGATCCTGTCATCATCCTCCATAAGCTTCTTCAGTCCAAAGATAAACATCAGCTGATAGAGACAATGGGTCTCATTCAGTAATAATTGCGTACGTTTTATACGCACATTTGAACTTCTCATGAAAACTTTCCGCCTAATTCACAACACGTGCGTATGCACATGAGCTTGTTCTTAAACTCGTTCTTCTGTTAGTGAAGTTGGAGTCTTCTAAATGAGCGCCCGCGTGCACGAGGTTAGTAATTAGCATAATACACGCCCAAACCAGCTCCATATAAGGGCTTTCCACAAAGCGGCACTTGTCCAGAGAAAGACAATTATGGCACCAAAACAAAAGACAAAGAAAAAGAACTTTAACGATAATGAACGTGAGGTTTTGCTGTCGGAGGTGGAAGCCAGGAAAAATGTGTTATTAAAAAGTGTATCCACTGGCGTAACGGGCACAGGGAAAAAAGAAGCATGGGATACGGTAACACTAGCCATTAATGGTTTCACCAGAAATTTGGACGGTTGCCGAATAAAAAATAAAATAAAAAAAAAGTGGTTTGACATGAAGTTCGAGGCCAAAAGAAGAATTTCAGTTCAACAGAGGAAAAAAGACATGGGTGGAGGGCAGGGGCCACCTGATCTGTCTGCTTTCGATGAAAGAATGGCTGCAAGGACAGTCAAGCTTGAGTGGCATTATAGAAAGGAGTGAGGGTGAAAGTGACCTAATACAGGACCAATTACAACACGGTAATTTGTTTAAATCAAAATCTTTATTTTAAGGAATTTATTGTTATTAAAATTATGTAATTATTTTTTTTGTAAAATTATGTAATTTCAGTGTTTATCTCCATTAATGCGAGTGGAGTATTTAATGTAAATGTGTATATCGACATGAAAACTGAGTCTAAAATCGCTGTTTACTTTATTACTTTTCTCACTTCAGGACCAGGGTTCTAGACCATGTGTACACACTCTTTTTCCTGGAGAGAGAAAAGTAATGAAGTAAGCAACGATTTTAAACTATGTTTTCATGTCGATATACAAATTTACATTAAATACTCCACTCGCATTAATGGAGATAAACACTGAAATTACATAATTTTACAAAATACATAATTTTATTAACAATAGTCGACATGATTGTCCTGTGGTATTCTATGTTTTAATGACAGAAAGGATTGCTATAGGTGCACAATAGAGACTGTCCTCCTCCAAAAAACGGCCCCATAGGTCGTCTGTGCAAGTAGCTTATTACGACGTATAGTTATGTTTTTAAGTTAAGCGCCTCTAACGCATATATATATATATATATATAAAATGAAGAAGGCATGGCCAGGAGTTTTCCTGACAGTCGTAGTGTAAAATTTAGAGAGGACAGTAGGCCTTTTGGCAGGTGTTGGCTCAACATCCTCACCATGGGTATCAAACTTTAAATCTTCTATTATCTCCTTGACACCCTGTATCACCTCCTGACGCCCTCTTTCATCCAACATTTTCAAACTTCGCAGATTTGGCATAAGAAAGGTTGCTATTCTATAAAGCATGTGAACCGAATTTGGCAAAGTGCTGTCTCTTGACAGTAGTTCTTTCAGCCGTTTCACACAGACTGTTGCGATTTCAGAGAGCAGAGGGTCTTTTGTGGCTGATGTACAGTGCTCAATTAATCGCACAGACCACGGAAGAACTAGCGAGGCACTTGGAGTCGTGTTGTCGGTTTCCAAGTCGTCAGTTGCCTCTTTGAAGGGTTTTAGGCAGTGGCGCAAAAAGTGGGTATGCGCTATATGCGGCGCATAGGGGCGCCGCACCATGGGGGCGCCAAAGAGATGGTTAAATTTTTTTATTTTTAAATAATAAAAGTTATATAAATTTATATAAAAGTTATATATAAAAAAGTTATATAAATTTTAGAGGACTAACAGGCTAGAGTAGGCACCGGTGCCCTCATAAGATTCTGTGCTGTCAGACATACAGGCTACAGTTACATCTTCTGGGTGACATGTAAGCTGTAATTAGGGTCACATCTCTATCTCTATCTTTAAAGATCTGTGCTATATTTATGTGTATGTGTGTGTGTGTATGTATGTATGTATGTATGTATGTATGTATGTATATATATATATATATATATATATATATATATATATATGTGTGTGTGTACATACCATACCATTATGGTAGGCTTACAGTGGCTGTCTGATATACTTTAAAATAAACATTTATTATTTTAAGCCCATACATGATGATGTCCGGCACACTTATTTATTTAAAAGATGGGGGGGGGGCGCCAAAATTTTTTGCTGCATACCCCCCTAACACTGGATAGTTGCACCCCTGGTTTTAGGAATGATACTAGTAACTTGAGCGTGCTGGTGTTGATGCGTATCATCTTGTCATGATTTTTGCTCTCAGTCAGCACAGATGCGATGTCTTCGTACTGTTCCAAAACAGAATTCAGCATGTTCCACCGTGTCTCTACGGATTGTTTCAGTGACATTTTTAGCTTGGCCTGCTGTCCTGAGTGTTTGAAATATGTGACCAACTTTTTAACATCAGTTAGAAGCCCAGCGATCTCTGGAGACATTTCCATTACGGCAGGACCAAACGCACTGGACAGAGTCACGTTTAGTATGTGCGCTGTGCAGTTTAGTCTTGTGTATCCTCGTAAGGCACTGATCATGTTGGCTCCATGATCTGTGACAAAAACTATTTTTCTTTCTGTTTATTTCTGTTGAATGAATGATAATTTTTTGTTATTTTTTATGTGGGTTTGTTTGATTTTTTTCAGTCTTTTTTGTGGTTGTTTGGTAAGGGACAGGAAAAAGCACTCTTGAATGTAGCTCAGATTGCTCATTAACGTAATGGGTGGTTGCCGACAAAAAATACGTTTTGCGATGTCTGTTGTAATTGTACATCCGAATTTGTGTATTACTGCAGTGATTTCGTCAACAACATGTCTATGCAGACTCTGAGCCCTCTTTTCAATATTTCTTGATACTGTTGTTGGATGTGGAAGTATCGCACTGACATTAAACTTTCCGATTTTTGCTGCTGTGTCGACCAAATGTTGGGCCAGCTGATTAAAACCTTTTCCGGACACAGTATCACACGGCCGAATGTCTTGGCAAACAAATTCAACACATTTTTCTGTGGTCTCTTTTTTTAAAACTGCTCTGGCTGTTTGCAGGTCGATCGTTGTGCGACATTCATGAGAGCTAGAGAGCAGAGCAGACGGCTCCTTATGCTTTCGGATCGCTCTCGCACCTACTTTGCTGGTGTTTTTTTTTTTTTTTTTTTAAGCAGCGACGCTTCAAGTCAAACGAACGAACAAACACGTGCGCATAGATTTGCTTTGATTGTTTTCTGTAGATCTCACCTTCTCACGCGCAGCCCCACGATTAGTCGATTAAGTATAATACCTGCATGTTATTGGTCAAACTGCTTTGGATGTTTTAGGCAATATTAAAATCCTGGCCGCGACGTGTCCCGTATGAACGGCGCATATGGTCACCCTAGACCTGATGGATGGCAAACACAGGCGAAGGTGGCCACGGTGGTCAGTTGCTTCATCCAAATAAAGCTGCAGAATTGGCACAGCTGTGTTTAGATGGCAGTAGGATGTGGGCTTCACTGTCTGTAAATGTTAACAATATAAAGAACAATACATTTAAATAAAGCATTGTTTCATGTCTTGTTAATAATTATTTATTTTTATGTTGGTAAATTTTAAATTACATTTTGCTTAATTTACTTATATATTACTTTCTGTAAGAAAATATGCAATATAATTAAGTATTGATCAGCATTTATCATTATTATTGTGCTTAAGTGTTGGGGTTAGCAAGCAATGCAAATCATTCTGGGTTAATCTTACTTTTTAATTAATAATACTTATATTTGTCCAGTATAAAATATCTTCTCCAAAGACGACCTCTGGCAGACCTATGTGGTATCTACTGATGAAATCAGGTGTTGGTGCACCTGTCAGTCATTTATTTCAAGTTGTTGCTCTTGTATAACATCATAGGTCACATGATAACGTAAACATGGCGGATCGTATTCATACTCAACAAGATTTGACTGTAGAGTACTTACTCTTTAAGCACTCGTCAAGTAAGTACTTACTGAAATTCAGTACCTACTCATTGAGTATTTTGATTTCGGACTCAGCCGCTGAGTTTAGCAGTGCGTCATGTAGAGAAACCATATCACTGCACTGCATGTGGCAAGTGTTTCAATCATTCATCTGCTCTACACAATAAGGCCCAGTACACACAGAGATGCATTTTTAGCTGTATTCATCGAGATGGATCCAGTGTTTTGGGAACCGGGTCCCAGAGTGGATAAATCTGAAAACAACAGCAAGAAAGCTTTTTTGTGTGTACAGTCAGTCTGTATATTTTTTAAAACGATGTTATCATCACTGCACGTCTTTACCCATGTCACTATGTCATAAACAACAGCAAAGCCAGAGTGCATGTTTGTGTTAAGCCTAGCTTTACTAACTTCACTAGATTGTCTTGTTGTTGTGTTGTGTTTGTGGTAGCACACAAGGTTTATACACATGCTCCAAGTCTTCTCTGTTTTTAGTGTATCTCTGTGGCAGATTTACAGCGCCACATACTTGTCTGATTTGTGTACTGCATCGTTTTGAGTCGGTTTCAGTGGTTTTGTGCATACAGATATTTCTTGGGATGATGCTGCGTTTACGGAGGAACAAGGAAAAAGCAAAGATTGCATATGGTAAACTCTGGCTTGGAGATGATGAGCCCTAAGTAGATCTCTTCAGATCCAGCACTTTCAGATCAATGTGAAGAAATGTGAAACAAGAATGCATCGAGCTATAAAATATACAGTCTTCTGAATAAATCTGTCCTAACCTGAACATGACAAAGAAATATTATCTAAAGTTTTTACAGGGAATAAAGTTAATCTTAGACACCAGCAGATTCAGATCATTTACATTTAATCATTTAGCAGACACTTTTATCCAAAGCAACTTACAAATGAGAACAATAGAAGCAATCAGACCAACACGAGAACAACAACAGTATACAAGTGCTATGACAAGTCTCAGTTAGTCTAACACAGAACCCGTAGCCAAGTTATTTATTAATTTTTTCAAGAATAGGATAAACAAGAAAAGGTAAGTGTATTTTTTAATTAATTATTCATTGTTATTTTTAAAACAAGTTATTCTTCTATGGTATATTTAGAAAACGCAGGTGCGATATATACTGTCATGTAGATTTGCAATTGATCCTTATTTGCTTCTCTTTCCGTAGGAATGAATGTTTGAACTCAATAATGAGCCCTGGGGCTAAATTATGAAATTATGTGATATCAGCTCTAATGTTAACTGTTCTGATTTTGGTGTTGGGGAAATGAAGGAAATACACTTACAATTTATTATTGGTATATAAATATTATCAAGCTGACTGTATCTTGCAAACTGTTTCTACATGTGATAATATCCAGATATCTGTCTGCGATGCGTTTTAATATTTTTGCGATAGAAGCAAGAAGCAAGATCTATTGTACTTTAGGGCTGTGTGATTAATCTAATTTTTGATTGAGTTTGACTTCCGAGGATTATGAAAACAAGTTGCTTGAGTTAATGCCATACATCAGAGACAATTTCCAAATACATGTGTTTCAAATAAATGCTACACCATACTGCTGCTGCTGTTGTTCTTTCAATGAGCGAATTTAAAGGGCATGCAATAAATGAAATGCCAAACGAACATACAATAATAAACCTTTGTCTTTATCAAAAGTAAATCATGACACCACATAAAATATAAAAAAGTGTAATAATTTATCCAGTTTAATAAAATAAATGAACACTAATAAAATAAAGTAACAAACTGACTCGAATAGGCAATATATATATATATGTATGTATATGTGTATATATATATATAGAGGGTTTTTTTTTTACATCATGCTAAAGTTTTACAGACTGTGAGCCATTCACACTTCCCATAAAGGACTGATTATGGAAATGGATTGGTTCTTTTGTATTGCAAACACGATACTTGACTCTGAACTGCTGCTTATTATTCTTTTGTCTATTATATTCTGACCATTGGCGGCCGTCTCAGATTGCCTACGCTTCATCATTTCATTGTTGTTGTGTTCAGATCAGAGTATATTTCCCTCCTCATAATCACTGCACACGCACTGATACCAGAAACACTGCTCCGCCTTCGATCAATGGATAAAGTACTTCAGTATGTTTGAGATGTTATGTTCATAACGTAGCCTATATAAAATTTAAATAACAGGAGAGTTTCAAAGTTTCTTAGTCTTTTGTTTGCAGACTTTTTTCCTACCACATGCCAAACTAATAACATGCTTGTCAGAATTTAAAATGTAGCCTGTAATTGCTGCTTTCTGCTGTGCAAATTTTGTTGTGATGACAAAAAAAAAAAACAGCAAAACAGTTATTTTATCTACAGATCGATGCATTTCTTACAGATGTCTGATCAGATACAGATGAAGTAGCACTGTAAGATTACATGTGAATGTGCTGTAACGTTATCTGTTTAAATCATGCTTTAAGCCGAAAATATTCAGTAAAAGGAACAGACAAACTCCTTGAGAACTAGCCTGTAACTTCCCGCTCGGTTATTGTCGTCATTATAACATTCTGATCTGAGAGATCCATCTGTATCAAGCTATAGCTAAATATGTTTAACGTGAATTATTGCTGAATATGCAGTTATATTACGGGCTGTTGGCATGAATTGTACTTGTGATGGAGCGCTCTTGGAGCGAGTGAAAACCACGACGCTCAAACTCTTAAAAAACCCGCTCCTCGCTCCAGTCAGAAACACACCGCTCCGCTCACATGCTGTAGTTCAGGGGACATGATCGAGGAGCCACGCACTAACCCAACAGATGGGTTACACAAAAACTACCCAACACTGGGAAAATAACCCAACACAATGAGCCAACAGGCATAAAAAATTATAACAGTAACCCAGAATTTTTTTTGAGTGTAGTGATGATAAAAATCAGACTATATTTAGATTCACATAGACATGCTGCTGTAATAGTTGATAAATGACAATATAATAGTATTTTCTTACCATAGAGCAGTTTAATGGGGTTTTAGCATACATCTTGTCTCATATAATCAGTTTCTAACAGCAAACACTCAGAATAAAGTGAGATGATCTGCTGATGATCTGAATGTCTTGTTGAATGAGTGTTGATGGTCTGAGACTCATCAATATTAACAGAGCTGCTGAAAAGACTCATTATTTCATGTCAATAGTTCCTGTTTTCACCTCATTTGTTATGCTGATGTCTTCAGATCTCCTGTAAATTGACACTTAATGCTCATTTCATTAGTGTCACCAGACTGAGGCTATTTGGTTTTAAAGTATGTATATTTATTTCTGTGTTTATGCTTTCAACTGGTTTCATCAGTGAAGCTCCTCCCACAGTAATTCACCAATAAATCCAGGAATATCTCTGTCAGTTCACAAGTGAAGACAAGCATCAAATCATCAGAAGAGCTGAAATCTGTAAAGACTGAGTTTATTAAAGAGGACAGAGAGAAGATGAGCGATCCAGAACCTTGCAGAATCAAACACACTGAAGATACTCAAGAACAAACAGGTTGGTGATTATTCTTCATTAATGATGCTGAAGAACATTCATGTTATAAAGACTCAAGCACTTCATCAGGGCCTGTATGTATAAAACTTCTCAGAAATGCAGTGTGTGTTGTGTCATGATGTGACAGAGACAGCACACCACACATGAACAGGCTTTCAACCAGAGTCTCGACTGTGAACACAGGAAACCTCGCAAAAACTCGCGAGACTTCAGCATAAGGATGGCGGACAATATGCAGGAAAAAATAGTAATGATAGTGTTTTAGAATGATTTTCACAGAAAATACACAACACGTTGTATAAACATTCGTGCTGTTGCCACAAATCAACAAGCTGATCCTCCATCTCTGCTGTCCACATCAATTTCACTTTGTGCTGCGCCATGACTATATATATATGAGACCACAAAACCTGTCTCAAGTAGCACATCTACTTTCTGCTATTACATTAGTGCTGTCATCTTTATTTTCAGGCCTCATAGAAGGGAACGAGGAGAGTGAAGAACTGAGTGAAGTGGAGGAGGAACATCATGACAAACCCGGAGAAAAACCTTTGAGTCGCTCAGAGACTAAAAATACATTTTTAAAGACAAGAAGAGGCAATAAATCTTTCACCTGCACTCAGTGTGGAAAGAGTTTGAAAACCAAACGTATTCTTAAGATTCACATGAGTGTTCACACCGAGGAGAAACCATTCACCTGTGATCAGTGCGGGAAGAGCTTCACACAGAAAGAGCAACTTAAAGGGCACATGAGGATCCACACTGGAGAGAAACCATTCAAATGTCATGAATGCCGTGAGAGATTTTTTAGTAAATCCCATCTTGAACGTCACGTGAGGTCACACTGGAGAGAAACCATTCACATGTGATCAGTGCGGGAACAGTTTCCCACATAAACAAAATCTGGAGCTTCACATGAGGATCCACACCGGAGAGAAGCCGTTAATGTGCAATCAGTGTGAAAAGAGATTCTCAAACAAACAATGTCTTGAGCTTCACGTGAGAGTTCACACTGGAGAGAGGCCACACGCGTGTCATCATTGCGGAAAAACATATCTAACAGCATCACAATTGAAGACACAAGTTCATATGAAGGAGAAGCCACATTCATGTTCTGTGTGTGGAAAGAGTTATTCACTGCTGCAAAGTTTAAAAGCACATCAGAAAACACATACAGCTGTAAAAGCTTATATGTGCTTTGAGTGCGGGAAAATGTTTACAATTGCAAGCTGTTTAAAACTGCATGAGAGGATTCACTCTGGAGAAAAACCTCACAAGTGTTCACACTGTGATAAGAGATTCAGTCAATCAAGACACCTAAAAACACACGAAAGGATCCACAGCAGAGAGGAACCTTACACATGTGATCAGTGCGGAAACAGTTTCACTTTTAAAAGTCAGCTGAAGACACACATTCAGATCCATGCAGTGGAGAAACCAGATCACCGCAGTCTGAAATCACTGTAAGTAGTTCATCTTTATGTGTTGAGAAACAAAGTCTCTTCTGATGAAGAGCTGTGATGAGCAACAGGCCGTTTTGTTGGCCATTTTGTGTCACTTTAATCGATTTGATGCTGTTTTTAGCAGAACTATCCAGAAAGCAATGGTTGAAAGCAGAAGGAGAGAACAGAGAGAAGATGAGTGATCCAGAACCTGCAGAATGAAACATCATGAAACTGAAGAACAAACAGGTTGGTGTTTATTCTTCATTCCTCAGTCAGCATGCTGAAGAAGTCTGTGTTGTGTAGTAAATAATGTGATTGCTTACAGATTACATGTCAAGCCTGCATCAGTCTCGTGGTCAAACAAGTGATTTGTAACACAAATCATCTTCATGTCATTAAAATAGATCATAATCGTGTACAGCAGCTTGATTGAAATGACTCTTGAACTCAACAGTGATCTTGACTTTAGGCTACACTTTCTTTCTCAAACTATTATTTAATGTTTATTTTAGACCTGAGAAAGGAAAACAAACAAGGAAAACAAGAAGCCAAAAACAAAATTGTCACCTGCCCAGAAGCACATATAAATCAAGTCTGAAGATTCACATGAGGATCCACACTGGGACAGAGCCCTTCACCTGTGATCAAGAGCTTCAACCTCTGTCTACACGTTCTGAAGAAAGACCATTTTACCCGTTAAAACAGTTTCATTGAGCATCAGTCCTGAAGAAACACCTGAACATTCACATAAAGCAGAAGATTCATTCATGATATAAGAAAGTCCTTTACTACAAATGCTGAACTGAAAGAGCACCATAACAAATCTCACTTAAAATTCTCTCTCCAATCTGTCAGAAACTTTGGAAACACATGAAAGGATTCACACTGGAGAGAAACCACATCCGAGTTTGATCATTTATATTGTCTACACTCATTGTCAACATCCCTTGATTTCAGAATTAGAATCTCAGAATATTTCTTATAAAGTGCAGATTAAATCTAATTACTTTTCCTGGTAACACAGTAAAGTAAGTTACAAATCTACAAATCTAAGACACTCTAAGGTTTCTTCCTAAATAGTCAGAATCACTGTAAGTCTTACTGATATTGAGTAATATAATTTGGAACACAGTAAAAAAGGGGGAAAAAAACATTCCGCCTACATTTTATTAGTAAATAGATGCCTGCAGATGACTATATTTGGGAGCTATTAGCTGGAAAACACAATGGGATCAAAACCTGAAGCCTTACCAAGAAAAATTTACCAATTTTTTAACAATACCTTAGAAAATTTGTGTATTACACATGTTTATATAAGTTTATGTCTAGGCGCTCCCCCCAAAAAAAGGACACTTGGAGACTCCAAATAGCCCTTTGTAACCATTGACACATAAAAGGCTGTAATTCTTGAATGCTTCAACTTACAGTCATAATTTTGGTCTCTAATGAAAGGTTACACTCAGAGCTATTCTATTACTTATCCAGATTCACTGTCAATCATTGCTGACACATTACTAGAACATTTTTGTTTTTTTTCAATTCTTGACTCTAAACTTTGTGCAAATAAAGAGACAAAACAAGTGCTATGGTATTTTTTATATATATATATTAAAACACACTAATGTTTTACACTATATAACTATTTACAAAAAAAAAAAGTAGTTATAAAAAAATAAGTTACAGGTTATTGGCAACATGCCACTCATAAAAATCATGACTTGGCAAAAAGCACAAAGCCACATCACAAGAAGAGCACTTCACAGGTGTCTTTGCATGGCAATGTCTGCACCTCAGACGACCTGTGGTGCTGTCTCCACTTATATGTACAGGCTTGTGATGTGCTCTGTGTGGAGTAGGCGATGAAGCAGGTCTGTCAACTGCTGCTGCCGCTGCCAGCTCTTCAACAAGAGTCTCTCTGAATGCCTTCTGGTGCATTGGTACCTGTCCTTTACCTTTAGTGATAACCTTGTAAAGAAGGAAGGCATTCACAATGGCAATGTCCATGAAGTGATAAAAAAAATGTCTTGTACCACTTCTGGGTCTTGTGGATGACTTTGTAATAGCTGATCAGGGCATCAGAGAGGTCCACTCCACCCATGCACCTGTATGGACAGAACAAAACAACATTGAGCCACATTTTATTTATTTTCAAATAGAATAAAAGATGGTTGATTATATAACACCTACCGGTTGTACTCTTTCACTGCTGGTGGAACAGAGTGCCCATCCTCATCTTTGACTCTCCTCTGAATGGTATCCCCCGTATGGGCTGTGTGGATTGTTGAACACATAAACACATCTCTTGTGTCTCTCCACTGGCTCCCAGTCTTCATCTGATTCAGTGTCAGGTGATTGTCTTTGATAAAAAATAAAATAAAATAATTTTACAAAACATTGACATCTTTTCTGTATTCTACTTTTTTTCCCATGCTTACACATAAATAAACAATAACATGCAAACAAACAATCAGACATTTACACCGGTGCATGAGTATGCATTTGTGCACACACACACACACACACACACAAACAAAGGCATGGATACATGCTCACACAAAAACATGGTCGAAGGCATGACGCATCTCCAAACGCACACACAAAGGGATGAATACACGCGCTAACCAAAACACCGTCGAAAGCGTGATGTTGCAAACACACACACACACACACACACACACACACACACAAGTGGATGGATTGATGTTGACACACAAAAACACGGTGGAAGGCATGACGCATCTCCAAACGCACACACAAACAAAGGGATGAATACCTCACCAAAACACGGTCGAAAGTGTGACACCTCAAACACACAAACAAACACACACAGGCATGGATACATGCGCGCACCAAAACCAAACATTTGTATGAGCGAATAAATGAACAAACACATGGACACGATCTCACCACATACCTCAGTACATACAGTAAATGTTATCAAATATAATGAAACACTTACTTGTCGAGAGTGACGTCCTCCCCGTCCAAAAACAGATCCTCCGCTATGGAGTCAACAGATGAGACGTCGCTCTCTTCGTCACTAATGTCATCTTCCGACTCATCACTGTCACGCCGAGTGTATTGTTCCACAACTTCTTCAAGTGAAAAGTTTGTCTTCATCGTTCTCTTCGCCATTTCTCTCTTCGTCAAACTTTCTCCAAGCTCAAAAACTCTCTGTGAACGGTCCACTATATGAGTGTCTTTTGCGCACGCCCCATGGCGCATGACGCACGAGGTCCTTTCACCTATTGCGCACGGAGCTATGTGTTGATAGTTTGATCCCCCCGGCTAAAAATGCATATTAATTTTCTCAGAATTTCATTGGCTATCAGAAACGACAGTCATTTCCAAACTCTGATGCAATAGGCTCGATCTATTGTCCATCAAAGAGAGGCTGACCAGTCCATTGAAGGTGAAGCTTATTGGCTATAACTGGCCATAAACACCTCATAGAAGCAGCTATTGGCTCAAGAGAGGTGTCTATCAAAAGGGCAGAGTTCAGCGGCCATTTTAAGACCATTGTTTTCATGATCTGTGCAGGCAAACACAAGTTACACGTGAGAAAACACAGATGTATTGATTGCTCTATCAGCTAATCTGAAATGATACTACTTCAGTCTGTGGATGTTTATCAACATATACATGTGCTATGGACTAAATATTTCACTGAACTGGATAGTCTGGACCCTTTCCAGTGTAACTACACCGTTTTTTTTGGAATGTAATGGATTTTTGGACCAACTAAAGGCATTATAGGTGAGTTTCCTCAGTTCTTTTATTGTTTTTGTCGGTTATTGCCGGGCCAAGACTCGAACCCACAACCCTGGTGCACTCGACTAGTGAATGGCGTGTCCTTTCGAAAGTGATCTGACTGGAGGTACCAGTCGTCCAGACGGCTTCTGGCCGACTCGGCAGGAGGTTCTCACTCCAAACCGAGCTCATCAACTGCCTTGGACAGGAAGCTGCCCAGCTAACAAATTTATGTTCTGAGAACGTTTTCCTAACGTTCCCTTTTGGTTGTGGGTGGTGTTGCTCTGCAAGCCTTACGTGCCTCAATTGAAATAATTTATGTTGTTCTTGAGTGTAACGTTGTTTATTTTTAAGGAGTAACTCTGCAGCTCATAATTATTATATGTTCAGCAGAATTTAGCATGTTGTACATTGTTGCAGTTAATGTGCAGCAAAGTAATCTTTGAACAGAGATATAGTGTACTATTGCATTTGTAAGTTTGTATTTACTTAGTAATAAGCATTTCTTATAACACTCTATTCAAGTCATCCATAACAAAACTATAATTTAATTTTGATTGTGTTTGGTTTATTATATACCTGCTATGCATGTAATAATTCTTTGATATTTATATAGAGAGTTTACATTTACTGATTTATGCCTGTATCTCTATTTCAGAACCACACACACTTTAAACCTTCATCTCAATAAAACACATAAACGGAACATCTTGTTTGCATTCTAATCGATGCCCCCTGGTGGTCACAACCTTCTAAAGACCAGTCAATTATACAGTCCTTACCAATCACCATAACAATTGGTCCTTCGAGCCGGATGACGCGTGGTCACCATGGGATTGTTTAGAGATGTTCTCGGATCAGTATACACACCCAGTAGATGCCCGACCCCGCCGAGAGACCCGGCGACCATCCTGCATGGAAGACTATGACATACCCCTCCAAGCATTGCAGCCGCCCTCTCGTTTGCCTCATCCATCGCTTAACCTGTCAGAGCAACAGCGGCCTTACGACAGCATGGTTAGATTCCCAGAGAGACACGCCAGGATGACGCCTCTCACACCACCACTGCTGCATGAGGACGGGAGTGTCATTCGGGGAGCGGAAGCTGTCTATCCACGTCAGTTTGAGTATACAGAACCCCTCTTTCAGAGTACGCCTGCCTCGGCCAGATCAAGGTCTGCCCCAGAAACAACGCCTGAGGTCCTTGAAGTTCTTTATAAGCTGCGGGAAGATAATCTAAGGCTGCAGCAACAGGTAATGGACATGCACAGGCGACTTGACGCCCGTACTTCCCTTCCAGACCTACCAGCACTGCGACAGACAGCCCTTTCTCCTTTCCCTACAACAGCCCCCCCCCAACAGCAGTATAACATAGAGCAGGATGGCGGTGCGTACCAAACCACACCAGTCCCGCCACTTGTGCAAGTTGGTGGTCATACTCTGCCTAAGGATGATGATGACTGGCCACCGCCACCACCTCCAGTAGCAGACAACGTTTATCAGCCACTATCACAGGACCTTATGGCAGAGCTCATAACAGCACTGAGAAACATTAGGATGGCACGTCAGCAGGAGTCTCCCAGACATCCTGAGCCCCATCATTCAGTGCCCGGGGTACAGACACCAGAGTACTGTGCACCCTACACCCCACAAAGATGTGAGTCGCTGCCCGAAGAGCTGCAACCCTCCCACCACCATGAGACAGTGTACCGCGGGCCTAAACCCACAATCCCTGCATTCACCAAAGGGGATCCGAGAGAGTTCGCCAGGCTTAAGGTTGCTCTGGAGAACCTACTGCCTGTGGACGCTACAGAGCGCTTTAAATACCAGATCCTGGTGGATCACCTGAAGTATGAGGAGGCACTTCTAATAGCGGACTCATATACAAACTCACTACAGCCCTACACTGACATTATGACAAGCCTAATTGAGCATTATGGACAGCCTCACCAGCTAGCACTCAGGAAAATAGCTGATCTAATGGAGGCCCCTAATATTGCACGTGGTGACTCCAGTGGGTTTAAGCGATTCGCTCTGAAAGTGAGAGCACTCATGGCGATGTTAGACCAGCTTGGGGACAGTGGAAAGACTGAGCTCCATTGTGGTTCACATGTGACACGGCTGATGTACAAACTGCCTCATGATATACGAGCTGAATTTAAGAGATTCCTGTACCCAATGCTTGTGACAATCCCAAGCCTATTGCACTTTTCTGACTGGCTTGACTACGAGCTGAAGATGCAGGAGACGGTGTATGAGCCTCTAACCAGTGAAAACAAGAGCAGAGCAGGACCCAGGACAGAGCGCCGCCGTGACGCTAAGAGTGGCAAGAATACCAACATCATGCACACCACAGACCAACCTGAGAGCACACCGGCAGTAGAGAAGGCCTTATCTAGCACCAAGCAGCCAGAGAGGACAGCATACTGCCCTTACTGCTCTAACACGCAACACTTCCTAGATAAGTGTGCAAACTTTGCACAGCTTACAGTGGAACAGATAACAGCGTGGATTAAGACCAACAAGAGGTGCTGGCGATGCGGTCGCACACACCAGGCTGCACAGTGCTGCTTGAAAATAACATGTCACAAGTGTAAGGGGAGACACCTGCAAGCTTTGCATGAAGTGAATATAAAACCTGCAGCTGAGGATACATCCTGTCTCATCAGCACAACAAATGAAGTTCTGTACATGGACAGGCGGGCTGGATGCAGCCAGGTCCTACTGAATGTGAATAAAGTGCTGCTGCATAATGGTGAACACATCTTGGAGACATATGCCATCCTTGACGATGGATCGGAGCGGACCATTCTCCTCCCTGCAGCAGCGCAGAGCTTTAAGCTTACTGGTGATCCGGAAAATCTGATCTTCAGAACTGTTTGGCAAGATATCAGGGTTCTGCACGGCACTGCAGTGTCGTTCTCTATCTCCCCAGTAGACCATCCAAAGAAGTCCTTCAAGATATACAGAGCATTCACTGCTGATCAACTGGGTCTGGCTGAGCACACTTACTCAATGAAGGCACTTCAGAGGAAGCACAAACATTTAAGAGGCCTCCCTCTCCAGACGATTAACAGAGTACAACCCCTGCTGTTAATCAAGTCAGATTACACCCACTTAATCACTCCAGTGGAGCCTGTACGTTTGGAACCCCACGGGGGACCAGCCGCAGTGAAGACAAAGTTGGGCTGGACACTTCAGGGGGCAATCAGGTACAGCAAGCAGCAGGCAACATCACAACAGTGTCTGCATGTCTCCACCCTTTCACCCACTAACGAGCTTCTACAGAGTGTAGAGAGATTGTGGCAGCTGGATGTTCTGCCCTACAGGAGTGAAAAGCTTGTCACACGCTCCAGGCAGGATCAGGAAGCAGTCCGCCTGCTGGAGGCGAAGACCACACGAGTAGAGATTGATGGAATTCAGCGCTACGCTACTCCCCTCCTCAGATCGAAGAACATGCCACTGCTTCAGGCACCTAAGGAGGCTGTGCTAGCTAATCTCCGCAGTACAGAGAGGTGTCTGCTGCGAGACCCTCACAGAGCAGCCGTATACTGTGCAGAGATTGGAAAGCTGGAAAATGTGGGCTATGCAGTTAAAGTGTCAGAAGAGGAGCTGAGCAAAGCAGCTGACTCCTGGTTCATCCCACATCACATGGTGAGCCATAACGGAAAGAACAGGATTGTGTTTAACTGCTCCTTCATGTATAAGGGAAAAAACCTCAATGAACTGCTGTTGCCTGGGCCCACCTTAAGTTCCAGTCTACTGGGTGTACTGCTGCGCTTCAGAGAGCATGCAATTGCTATCAGCAGTGATATCAAGGGCATGTTACATCAGGTGAGGCTGCACCCAGAAGACAAGCCCTTGCTGCGCTTCCTGTGGCGAGACCTGAATACAGAGGAACCACCCAGCATCTACACATGGCAAGTCCTTCCATTTGGCACCACATGTAGCCTGCAGAAACATGTGGTTGACCACAGTCAGCCTGGTGAAGATATTAGAGTGTCGATAGAACGATCCTTTTATGTGGATAACTGTCTGCAAAGCCTCCCATCTGTTGAAGAAGCCCATCACCTGGTCGACAAACTGACCTCACTGTTGGCTACAGGTGGATTTGAGTTACGACAGTGGGCCAGTAACACCCCTGAGGACATCAGCCATCTGCCCAAAGAAGCAAGATCTGATACCAGTGAGTTGTGGCTCAACGAGTCAGGCACTGACCCACAGGAGCTCGCCCTGGGACTCCGCTGGCTCTGCAGTTCAGACACATTAAGGTATAAATATTGTATGCTGGACCAACCTACACCCACCATGCGAAACATATACAGAGTCTTGGCACGCCTTTTCGGCCCCCTGGGATTTATAGTCCCCTTCACTACGCGGGCCAAGGTCCTGGTGCAGCACTTGTGGGACAAACAGAGAGACTGGGATGACCCTTCACTGCCTGAAGATGTGCTGCAGCCATGGCTGATGTGGGAGGAAGAACTGCAGCATCTCTCCCAGATTCTACTGCCTCGCTGCTATGTGAGCCTTGAGATGAACACTTCAAACCTCCAGAGAGACTTACACATCTTCGCTGATGCGTCAGAGAAGGCATATGGCTCAGTGGCCTATCTGCGGACGGAGAGCTCACACGGCCGTGTGGAAGTGTCATTCATGACTGCTAGATCCAGAGTGGCCCCGAAGAAGCAGCAATCAATACCAAGACTAGAACTGTGTGCTGCCCTGACATCTGCACAGCTAGCTGCACTACTTCAAAGAGAGCTGACTGTAAATATCCGCAATGTTATATTCTGGACCGACTCCACAACAGTACTCACATGGCTTCAGTCCGACTCCTGTCGGAACAAGGTATTCGTGGGAACACGGATAGCTGAAATCCAGGAGCTGACTGATGTCCGGGCCTGGAGATATGTGGATTCGGTCAACAACCCAGCTGATGATATAACGCGGGGAAAAACACTGCTGGAACTGGCTGGTAAGAACAGATGGAGTCAGGGCCCTGCCTTCTTGCCTACACAGCCAGCCACAGAGGTGACAGAGAATCCTGCTGAGCTGCGAAAACCCACTATCTGCTGTCTCACTACAAGCATACAGACTTCTATGCTACCAAATGCTGATCAGTTTTCCTCGTTCAGAGCACTGATAGAGGCGGTTGCACAATCTAGCCCTGGGTCATCAGTGAGCCCAGTCAGTCTTTCTGCTGATGACTACCGAGAAGCAGAGAGAGAAGTATTGAGACGATCCCAGCAGGACAGCTTTGCTGAGGAGCTCAGTCTTTTGAGTACCGGTAAGCCAGTAGCTGCCACCAGTAGGCTGATCTCCCTAGCACCAGAGTACGACAAGACTGTGAGACTCATCAGGGTTGGAGGAAAGCTCCACCGCAGCGACCAGTTAGAGCCAGGTTCTATTCACCCAGTGGTCCTGGACCATCGGCATAAAGTGACCCAGCTCATCATTCAGGATATGGACAAGAGCCTCCACCATCCAGGATCAGAGCACCTTTTTGCAGAGCTGCTGCGAAAATACTGGATTCTGCATGGTCGTGAAGCTGTTAAGCGCCATCAGCACTCCTGTCCGGACTGCCAGAGATGGAGAGCCTCTCCAGTAGTGCCCAAGATGGCAGACCTCCCACAGATGGCAGACCTCCGTAGACTACGGCTGCTGAAGCCCCCGTTTTTCTCTACAGGCATGGACTGCTTCGGGCCTTTCACAGTGAAGGTTGGCCGTCGCCATGAGAAGAGATGGGGCATACTATTTAAATGCCTGACGACGCGCGCAGTGCATGTGGATGTTCTGTCCAGTATGGACTCGGATTCCTTTTTAATGGCTCTCCGCCGCTTCATTGCACGAAGGGGTAAGCCAGCAGAGCTCCGGTGCTTCAGGTCACTACACCCCACACTCCAGACTTATCTGGCTAAACGCCAGATTAACTTTCAGTTTAACCCCCCAAGCGCACCACACTTTGGAGGAGTCTTGGAAAGGTAGGTGATGTCTATTAAAGCTGCGCTGTATGCCACCATCCAATCACAGACTGTCCCCGAAGAGGTCCTGCAGACGGTACTTATTGAGGTGGGGGGGATTTTAAATTCTAAACCACTGGGTTACGTGTCAACCGACGTGGCTGATGTTGACCCAGTGACCCCCAACTTGGTCCTTATGGGGCGGCTCGACCCTTCTTTACCACAGGTTGTGTATGGTGAGTCTGAGCTCCTGAGTCGCCGCCGCTGGAGACATACTCAGGTGTTGGCTGACCAGTTTTGGTCCCACTTTATACGACACTACCTCCCAACTCTTCAGAGTCACTCTAAGTGGCACAAGGACCCTGCAGCTGCAAACTGGAACCATAGTGATGGTGGTGGACCCACAGCTGCCCAGAGCACAGTGGCCTTTAGGTCATGTCACTGAGGTTATTCCAGAAACTGATGGGAGAGTCAGGACAGCACTAGTTAAAGTCAAGGACAAAATCTACACAAGGCCTGTCACTTGCCTTGTAGCTCTGCCTGCCATACCAGATACTGATACGGTCAGTCCTTCTTAGAGTGGCAAATATAGTGTAACATATTTGGGGGCGGCTGTGACGAAGGACGACCCTTTTCAGGCAGATGAAACTGGATGCTTGAGAATCAGCCAATCACTGCACTCTGCGGCTGATGTTGAAATATGGTGCAGCCTTTATTTTATAGATAATATAAGTTAGTGTTGCTGTACTTATTTACAAGTTCCTAGTATTGTGTGCGTGCAACTACCAGTGAGTATACTGAAGTTTGTTTTTGTTTTTACATCACAATAATGTTGTGGCATGTTGCTGCTCGTTGTCCTATAATGGCGGAGCTTCGTACTGCTCGTGTGTTTAATTGTTGAGAACGCTGCTAATTAATGAAGGTGTTGCTCTGCAAGCCTTACGTGCCTCAATTGAAATAATTTATGTTGTTCTTGCACAACGTGTAACATTGTTTATTTTAAGGAGTAACTCTGCAGCTCATAATTATTATATGTTCAGCAGAATTTAGCATGTTGTATATTGTTGCAGTTAATGTGCAGCAAAGTAATCTTTGAACAGAGATATAGTGTACTATTGCATTTGTAAGTTTGTATTTACTTAGTAATAAGCATTTCTTATAACACTGTATTCAAGTTGTCCATAACAAAACTATAATTTAATTTTGATTGTGTTTGGTTTATTATATACCTGCTATGCATGTAATAATTCTTTGATATTTATATAGAGAGTTTACATTTACTGATTTATGCCTGTATCTCTATTTCAGAACCACACACACTTTAAACCTTCATCTCAATAAAACACCTAAACGGAACATCTTGTTTGCATTCTAATCGATGCCCCCTGGTGGTCACAACCTTCTAAAGACCAGTCAATTAAACAGTCCTTACCAATCACCATAACAATGGGTAATAATAAAACTATAATGGTAATATGTATTTTTACATGAATAATAAACAACTGATAAAATGACCCACCCCTAAGTATTAACAAATTTTGATGCAATAAATAGGGTATGATAATCCCTCCAAAAACAGAGAAAACATCTTTCACAAAAATGTACATGTCTGTCTCTTTGAAAGTGTTTATAGTGTACATGATGAGTTGTATTTGTAGGGGTTAATATAGTACAGTTCACTCATTTTCAAAGCCTGGCTACAGTCATGCAGGCAGGTGAGTTTTTTTTTTTTTTGTTTGTTTGTTTGTTTGTTTTATCAGGTTTGGAGCTAAACTCTGCAGAACAGCAGCGCTCCAGCACTGATGCCTACCCCTGCCCCGTACCAACACTTTAAAGGGCAAACTACCAAGCAGCCATAATGAGACAGTGACCTGGATGACTAGAAATATTGCCTTGAAAGTGTGTTGCAGGTAGTCCACTGCAGTTGCAAGCAAGGCAAATGTGAGAGTGAAATATGTTCCTGTATGTCTCAAGACTGTGTTTACTGATTTATGTGGTGAACAGGCATGGCACTTCCCAGAAACAGGTTCTTCACAGGATTCCTAAATTGCCTAAAATAACCAGGTGTTGGTTGTTTGCTCTGCGCTGAATGATCATTGTACATCAAAGTCCATGTCCCCAAGAAGTGGCACGTCTGATCACCTTAATGTTAGTGCCAATATGTTAGGGATGATACTGATGAGTAAAGATGAACTGTGTCATATTTTAGGCTGATTTTTGAGGTGTTATTATTCTATTGCAGAGTTGTCCATTTTGGCATTATTGAAAACTAAAGGGGGCAGTGTAAAATTGAGTAATTTCAGCCTACTTGGGCCAAATTTTACTTTTTATTTCATCTTTCTGTGATTACATAGTGCCTAAATGTTCATGAATAAAACATCACAGTTTTGTTCAATTTTTTGTGTATTATTAATTATGGTTGGCGACATTCTGTGAAGTTGAAGTGTTTATTATTATTATTATTATTATTATTTTAATTTTATACATTCAAAATGAATTAAAATTAAAAATGAGGAGTGGGTGGATTTTCATCATTGTAGGGCGGTTGTGTTCACACACTTTCAACACACATTTATGTCCAAACACCATGTTAAAGTGGAGTTTGCATAATAGGTTCCCTAAAAAAAAAAATTAAGATTAAAACCGAGGAGTTTTGGAAGCAAGTAGGAACTATTCTATGGGATGGAGCGTAACTGTTAGGGAACCTTGATTTTCAGTGAAATATTTGACTGCTCTCATTTTTCTCTACCAGTCCTCACTCGTGAAGACTGTTGTTGTTGATCAAATACCACGCGAGTCTATAATTTATTTATCATTTATTTGTGCAGATCGGCTATTTCAAAGAAAATAAAGTCAGCTCACCTTATACTGTAGACGCATGTAATTTTCACCGTATGATTTCCCTCCGCTCGCCGCTTCACTCTCCAGTCCAGGGGGTGGCGCTAAACACATACGTTTATTTGACAAACACCATTAAACCTCAGAGGAAGAATATTAGTTTCACCATGCTCTCGGCCGTTGTGTTCTTTTGTTTGTTTGTTTTTTGTGATGCTGGCTTAATACAAACGGTTAGAAATGTTTCTGTAAATAGAGAAATACAGTTTTTGAATCAGGTCAGTAAAGAACTGTAATTTTCTCGTTCTCACAGTCGTGACTAAGTTTTTAATCAAGCAGAAATATCTGGAGGAGTATCATCTGAACTGAGATCTGCTGCTGTGAAGATGGAGTTTGTTAAAGAAGAGAACACGAGTGAACCAGAAACCTGGAGAATAAAACACGAGGAACCAGAAACCTGGAGATTAAAACACGAGGAACCAGAAACCTGGAGAATAAAACACGAGGAACCAGAAACCTGCAGAATAAAACACGAGGAACCAGAAACCTGGAGAATAAAACACAAGGAACCAGAAACCTGCAGAATAAAACACGAGGAACCAGAAACCTGGAGAATAAAACACGAGGAACCAGAAACCCGGATAATAAAACACGAGGAACCAGAAACCCGGAGAATAAAACACGAGGAACCAGAAACCTGGAGAATAAAACACGAGGAACCAGAAACCCGGATAATAAAACACGAGGAACCAGAAACCTGGAGAATAAAACACGAGGAACCAGAAACCCGGATAATAAAACACGAGGAACCAGAAATAAAACACGAGGAACCAGAAACCTGGAGAATAAAACACGAGGAACCAGAAACCTGGAGAATAAAACACGAGGAACAAGGAGGTTGGTGTTTATTCTTCATTCATCTTTAATGTCTGTTTGTGGTAATGTTACATTAGGCTTACAAAGTTTTACTTCTCTGGGGTCTGAGTGTTTTGGGACCCTGGAGAAGGTTTTGACATGCCCTGACATTTGTTTGTGTATATATATATATATATATATATATATATATATATATATATCTATATATATATATATATATATATATATATATATATATACATATATATATATACAGAGCCGGATTAAATAAATGGACTACACTAGGCAGGCTGCATTTTTTGGGCCCCCCTCCATCGATGTTATTTATGAATTGAAATCTGAAACTTACTAAAGTTACTAATAAAAGTTAATTCACATTTTACATAGCCTAGTCTTTGGTTACAAATTGGTTGTGTTGTATATTAAACATTCTATAAGACTATTTTTTGATATTCATTATTTATACGTCATTACACGGCTCTATTAAATGCTATTAAATTATCCTCATCCATTGGGAGTGTCATTGTTAAGGCAGTAGTACCAGTAAATAACCAATAGGTGTTAGTAAACTATGTAAACAGAGCAAATAAGTTTATCTTATTTGCTCTGTTTACATTTAAATGCAATAGCTCACAACATTTATAAATGTTGTAATTAAGATTTTCTGCAAAATGCAATAGCTTACAACATTTATAAATGTTGTAATTAAGAACAAGAAGGCAAACATGACCCCTTCACATTCATCAAGACCATTTAGAAACTGTCTAACAATAAATAATAATAAATATAAGGATGGAGGATTTAAACTATGGAAAACTAAAGGTATTCAGACTATTAAAGACTTGTACATGGATGGAATATTTCTTACATTTCAAGAATTGTGTGATAAACACCAGATTCCCTCAAAACATTTTTTTTTTAATATTAACAGCTTAAAAGTTTTATGTCTTCCAGGTCTACAGATATTATGTACATTCTCAAACTGTCATTAATTGAGGAAATAATTGAAAAAAGACGTGAAAAGGGCCAATTGTCAAAATATTATAATTTAATAATGTCTAACTCTAAAGAGTCTGCTGTAGACAAATTAAACGCATGGAGGAAAGACATTCAAGAAGAAATAGAGGAATTTGAATGGACTGAAGCATGTTTAAAGGCGCAAAAACAAACCATAAACACGCGGCTTAAATTATTACAGTATAAATGGTTGACAAGGGTTTATATAACACCTGAAAAACTCAATCATATGTCTAGCAATATTCCTGATATATGTACAAAATGGCAAAATTATAAAGGAACTCTAATTCACTGTCTATGGGAATGTTCTGATATACAGAAGTTCTGGAAGGATGTCATAAACTGTTTGTCAGAACGGTTTAATCTTAAAACACCACATTGTGCCAAACTTTGTGTACTGGGAATATATCCTACAGGTTTCTCACAAACAAAGAAACACACTAGACTATTGGACTTTGGATTGTTACATGACAGAACAGCGATTAGCACAGTTTTTCCAGTCATTAAATCCAGTGACAAATTGATTGTCTCTTATACTGAACAACTTGCAGCAGTAACAGAATACAGTGCCAGTAGATGGTGAGTACACTAACCATTTTCTTGACAGGGTTTCTCCATTTAGCTTTTTTCTAAAGAAATGTTCCTTGGTTAATGTCTCCATATTTCCTCTGTGATGTAGAGAAATCTCCAATATTTTGACAGGGATGGTTTAGTGCAAAGTACTCACGCATCCTGTCATCAATTTGGTCCCACTTTGCAGGATCAGATGGGTAGCTTGTTAATACCCTTTCTGGGTCTAGAGGCTCCTACTGCAAAACGATATTGGGCTCACTTCTGGCTGGCTGCCGTTCTTCTATCAGTTTGTCGTTCTATGACGGCGCGGGCGCCACAGTGTCTTCCGCCGCATTTCCCGCCGCATCTTCCACCGTGTCTTCGGGCCGTGTCTCCGCCCTGGCTCGGCCTCTGGCTCTGCTGACTCGAGCAGGTTCACAGCTGTCGGACGGCTGCCCGACAGAAACTTCTGTAAAGCCCCCCGCTGTCTCTTCTTTTGTTCCTCTTCATTTTTTTTTTTCTTTTTACGTTTTGCCGCACCCGAAAGCATCTTGAATGTTAGCCTACTCAAACCACACCTGCCTGCTAGCTTTGTTGTCCCGCTCTGACCTCTGACCACCGCTGACGTCTCCTCGGACTTAACTGGCTGGCGCCTCTATATAAATACAGTCATGGGCTGGCGTTAATGTGACGTAATGTAACAGTCTATGGTTAAGATAAACATCGTCACTATTTTTAGTTAATTAATAAATATTGAAATAAATTGTAGATAGGACATTTGTACATTTTATTTTATTTTTATTTTTATTTTTTTTTGTCCCTCTGTCTGGGCCCCATCCCGCCAATCGGGCCCTAGGCACGTGCCTAGTTTGCCTTTGCGTTAATCCGGCTCTGTATATATATATATATATATATATATATATATATATATATATATATATATATATATATATATTATATAATATAATAATAAAAAACATTAATGACTTAAGTATGATTACACTGCAATCGGCACAGTCTGTGCAACAATAATATTTGAGCAGCATGGATGTAGCCTACATGTTTGTGTTTTTGAAAAAAAAAAACAATGTTTATATATGGTTAGTGAAAAACTAAATCTTTTAAGTCACTGAAATAAGGCCATGATACACATACAGAACATTTGTTCACAATACATTTGAGAACTGAATGTGGTATACTAGAGTTTATGAAACAAAAAATGATGTGAAAATCATCCTGATCACTTATTCACAGAAAACAATATTATGGTGTTATGATAATAATTGTTATTTTGAATAATGTGTATAACCACACAGTTAAACAGACTTCCGTAGTATTTTTTCCTACTATCAATTGTGCACCAGCTACTGTTTGGTTACCCACATTCTTCAAAACATCTTTTGTGTTCACCGCAAGAAAGATATTAAAGGGTTAGTTCACCCCAAAATGAAAATTGGACCATGATTTACTCACTCTCAAAGCATCCTAGGTGTATATGACTAATATATTTCAGATGATTCCAATCTGAGTTATATTAAATGTGCTTTTGTAAGGCAAGGCAAGGCAAGTTTATTTATATAGCACATTTCATACACAATGGTAATTCAAAGTGCTTTACATAAAAGAAAGTAAAATAATCATGAAGAAAAATAACTAAATAAAACAAGCAATTTTAAAACTGGAAATGATTTAAAAATTGACTTATTTAAAATGAATTTAAAACATTTAAGATAGAAAATGATTTTACATAAAATACAGTGAATACGTAAAATACAGTGCAATCAATTCGGACATCGCACAGTGCTCATTCATCAAATGCACAGCTAAACAGATGAGTTTTGAGTCTAGATTTAAATGTGACTAATGTTTTAGCACATCTGATCTCTTCTGGAAACTGGCATAGTAACTAAAGGCGGACTCCCCTTGTTTTGTGTGAACCCTTGGTATTTCTAACTGACTCGATCCTAATGATCTGAGTGCTCTGTTAGGTTTATATTCAGTGAACATATCTGCAATATATTTTGGTCCTAGGTCATTGAGTGATTTATAAATGAGTAAAAGAACTTTAAAATCAATCCTAAATGTAACTGGAAGCCAGTGTAAGGAACTGAGGACTGGTGTGATATGCTCAGATTTTCTGGTTCTAGTCAGAATCCTGGCAGCAGCGTTCTGGATGAGCTGCTGCTGTCTAATGGTCTTTTTGGGAAGGCCGGTGAGGAGACCATTACAGTACAGTAGTCCACCCTGCTGGTGATAAAGGCATGAACAAGTTTCTCTAAGTCTTGACTGGAAACAAAACATCTAATTCTTGCAATGTTTTTTTAGATGACAGTTTGCTGATTTAGTTACTGCTTTGACATGACTACTGACACTAAGGTCTGTCTCCAGAATCACACCAAGATTCCTGACTTGATTTTTAGTTGTTTGTCCCCTAGAGTAAAGGTTTGCATTCACCTTGAAAACTTCATCTTTGTTTCCAAATGCAATAATTTCAGTTTTTTCCTTGTTTAACTGAAGAAAGTTCTGGCACATCCAACTATTAATTTCATCAATACATTGGCAGAGGGAGTCAATGGGGCTGTAGTCATTTGGAGATAAGGCTAGGTAAATCTGTGTATCATCAGCATAGCTGTGATAGGCAGTTTGGTTCTTTCTCATTATCTGACTTAGTGGGAGCATATACAGGCTAAACAAGAGCGGTGCAAGAATTGAGCCTTGTGGGAATCCGCATGTCATGGACGTCCACTTAGACTTATGCTCTCCTAGACTCACATAATAACTTCTAAGTATGACCTGAACCATTTGAGTACCATCCCAGAAAGCCCGACCCAGTTTTCCAGTCTCTCTAGTAGTATGTTATGATCGACAGTGTCAAACGCAGCACTGAAATCTAGCAATACCAGAACTGATACTTTGCCAGAGTCAGAATATCATTTATTATCTTAATGAGCGCTGTCTCTGTGCTGTGATGCAGTCGGAAAGCAGATTGAAAATTGTCCAGGTATCCATTTGAGTTTAAGTATTTGTTCAGCTGATTAAAAACGACCTTTTCTATAATTTTGCAAATAAAAGGAAGATTAGATATTGGTATATAATTGCTCAAAATGGTGTTATCAAGATTGCTCTTTCTCAGGAGGGGCTTTACAACTGCAGTTTTCAGGGAGTTTGGAAATGTCCCAGAAAGAAGTGAGGCGTTCACCACTTCTAAGAGATCTGCTTCTAAACAGTTAAGCACACAAGAAAAAATATTCATATTTGAAATGTTATAAAAAAAAAAAATTCTCACTTCTGCTGACTGTCATACGTGCAGCTGTTTAAATCAGAAATGGATACTGAGCAGCAAATCATATTCGAATGATTTCTAAAGATCATGTGACACTAAAGACTGGAGTAAGTTAAAAATGATTAAAAGAATCCTTTAAAAAGATTGGTATGCTGCTTTCTGTGATCGCTGATCTGCCTCAAAAATCAGACCACCCCTACTTATATATATATATACACATATACATGTGTGTGCGTGTGTGTGTATATATATATATATATATATATATATATTGTAACAACGTACAAACTTCATAATTACGGGTAGGAGGAGGCGGGAACCGGCGAACATTTAAATAAAATTTTAATAACAAAATAAACACAAAACAGCGTGACAGCCCCTCACAGACGACTGCCGCGCACAAACAAGAACCAAAGCACAAAATAAAACCCAGGCCTGGTCCTCTCTCATCCTTCACTGTCATCGCTCCTCTTTTGTATCCTTCCGATTTCCTCCGTTTGACTCGAGACCGGTGAGTGGAGCAGGTGTCGCTCATTTCCAAATCACTCCACCGGCCTCGCTCCATTCCCACAGCTCTCGGCCCCGCCTCACTCGTCACACACACACACACACACACACACACACACACATATATATATATATATATATATATATATATATATATATATATATATATATATATATATATATATATATATATATATACATACATTGGTCTCGTACTCTATCGCATACGTTGTCAGTGTCGTGCGCTTGCTTAGACCTTTGTTGTAATAAACAGTAAAGTGTGTTCAAGCGCTAGCAAAAGACAGTGTAAAGAAATACCCTTTGAGAGAAGCATTTAAATCAGCGGAAGTTAAAAGCAGATCGTAAGTGTATTTATTTCTTGTTTCATTAGTGTTTAGCGCATTTTTCGTTGCTAGGAAACGCTTGTTTGCTTACTGTGTTGAGACGTGCTGCGTTTGGTCTCCTGATATTTTGCTTTTGTTTTAAGTGTCGTGCGCTTGCTTAGACCTTTGTTGTGATAAACAGTAACGTGTGTTCAGCTGAATTCAATTTCCGTTTCGTCTGACGGGTATACAAAAAAGGTTAGTAAACCGCGGCAGCCCTCCGGTTAAGCCCTCCTCGTGTGAAGACCAAAGAGTGTAAAAACCATTGACTCTAGCGTGCGACTCCACCTGGCAGGGACACGGGCAAGGGATATAAGTATTGTTTTGATTAATCCTTTTTTACTTTTACTTTACTTTTACTTGTTTCACTTCTATTTCAGTTTTTATAACCAATTATTACTATGTGTTTCCAGATCCCTACTATCACTACCACTCGCAAACCACGCATCACACAATGTAGGCAGCGCAATCCTAACAACCTGCACACTCGGCCTATGTCTGCTAATACACTATCTTTTTTCTATTGGTCTCTGGAATTGCCAGTCTGCTGTAAACAAAGCCGATTTCATTACTTGTATTATTAGTCATTCAAAGCTTAATCTCATGGCCCTGACAGAGACCTGGATCAAACCAGAGGACACTGCTACACCTGCAGCACTCTCCAATAATTTCTTATTTTCCCACTCCCCCCGTTTGACTGGAAGAGGTGGAGGTACTGGTCTGCTCATCTCTAATGATTGGAAATTTAATCCTTTGCCATCTTTGGGTATCAACAGCTCCTTTGAATTTCATTCAGTTACTGTTACCTACCCTCTTAAAATACATTTTGTAGTTGTCTATCGACCCCCAGGACCACAAGGTAACTTTTTGGATGAATTAGATGTGCTGCTCTCAACCTTTCCTGAGGATGGTACTCCCCTAGTTATGCTTGGAGATTTCAACATCCACCTAGATAAACCTCTATCTGCTGACTTCCACACTCTGCTTGCCTCTTTTGATCTCAACCGAGTGTCAACTACTGCTACTCACAAATCAGGCAACCAACTGGACCTTATTTACACACAACACTGCTCCACTGATCATGTACTGGTTACT
Source organism: Cyprinus carpio (assembly GCF_018340385.1). Taxonomy (NCBI): domain Eukaryota; kingdom Metazoa; phylum Chordata; class Actinopteri; order Cypriniformes; family Cyprinidae; genus Cyprinus; species Cyprinus carpio. Next base: position 5,276,781 of record NC_056599.1, read on the forward strand.
CCACTGCACACCTCAGATCACATCCTCCTCATTCTTAACCTCAACATGGTTCCTGACACGTCACTTACCCCTTCACATGTCATCTTTCGATGTAACCTACGCTCACTCTCACCATCCCGGATATCTGCAATGGTTTCATCTTCGCTTCCTCCCCCTAAACTATTAGCATCTTTTGATGCTAACAGAGCTACTGATACTTACTGCTCCACTCTTACATCTTGTTTAGACACTGTTTGCCCCTTGTCTTCCAGACCAGCCCCTTGGTTATCTGATGTTCTTCGCGAACATCGTTCTAAGCTTAGAGCTGCTGAAAGGGTGTGGTGCAAATCCAAAAATACTACTGACCTTAATGTGTATCAGTCACTCCTCTCTTCCTTTTCTGCTAATGTCTCCACTGCTAAAAGGACATACTACCATAACAAAATTAACAATTCGTCTAACTCTCGCATGCTTTTTAAAACATTTTCCTCGCTCCTTTGTCCTCCTCCTCCCCCTCCTGCTTCATCTCTAATAGCTGACGACTTTGCCGTTTTCATTAATAAAATTAAAAACATCAGTGCACAATTTTCCACACCACAATCCATTAAGCACATCTCACCAGCAAACATACACTCATTCACATCCTTCTCTTCACTCTCTGAGGCAGAAGTCTTCAAACTCATCCTTTCTAATCATCCTACTACTTGTCCGCTTGATCCTATTCCATCTCATCTCCTTCAAGCCATTTCTCCTGTAGTTGTACCTGCACTCACTCACATCATTAGCATATCCCTCCACACTGATGTTTTCCCCTCATCATTTAGACAGGCTCGTATAACTCCACTACTTAAGAAACCCAACCTCAACACATCTCTTTTAGAGAACTACAGACCAGTTTCCCTTCTTCCTTTCATTGCAAAAACACTTGAACGAGCTGTATTCAACCAAGTCTCTACCTTTCTCACACAGAACAACCTCCTTGACAACAACCAATCTGGCTTCAGAAGTGGACATTCAACTGAGACTGCCTTGCTCTCAGTTGTTGAAGTCCTAAGACTGGCAAGAGCGGAATCCAAATCTTCAATACTTATCTTGCTTGATCTATCTGCTGCTTTTGACACGGTTAACCACCAGATCCTCCTGTCAACCCTACTGACAAAGGGCATCTCAGGAACCGCACTCCAGTGGTTTAAGTCTTACCTATCAGATAGGTCCTTCAAAGTATCTTGGAGAGGTGAGGTGTCCAAGTCGCAATATGTAACTACTGGGGTGCCTCAGGGCTCAGTTCTTGGACCACTTCTCTTCTCTGTCTACATGGCATCATTAGGTTCTCTCATTCAGAAACATGGCTTTTCATACCATAGCTATGCTGATGACACTCAGCTCTACCTCCCATTCCATCCTGATAATCCATCTGTAGCTGCTCGCATCTCAGCTTGTCTAACAGACATTTCTTGCTGAATGAAGGACCATCACCTTCAGCTCAACCTTGCCAAGACAGAACTGCTTGTGGTTCCAGCAAACCCATCGTTTCATCACAATTTCACCATCAAGTTAGGCACATCAACCATAACTTCTTCAAAAACAGCCAGAAACCTTGGAGTTATGATTGATGATCAGCTAATTTTCTCAGACCACATTGCTAAATCTGTCCGGTCCTGCAGATTTGCTTTATTCAACATTAAGAAGATCAGGCCCTTTCTTTTGGAACTCCTTGTTCAAGCTCTTGTTCTGTCCAGGCTAGACTATTGCAACGCTGTCTTGGCAGGTCTTCCAGCCAGTTCTATCAAACCTTTACAATTAATCCAGAACGCGGCAGCAAGAAATAATTTTTAATGAGCCAAAAAGAATACACGTCACACCTCTGTTTATCAATTTGCACTGGCTACCAATAGCTGCTTGCATAAAATTCAAGGCATTGATGGTTGCATACAAAACCACCACTGGCTCTGCACCCCTTTACCTAAATTCATTACTTCAGACTTATGTGCCCTCTAGAAGCTTGCGTTCTGCAAGTGAACGTTGCTTGATTGTGCCATCCCAAAGAAGCACAAAGCCACTTTTACGGACTTTTAAATTAAATGTTCCCTCCTGGTGGAATGAACTGCCCAACTTAATCCGAGCAGCTGAGTCCTTAGCCATCTTCAAGAATCGGCTTAAAACACATCTCTTCCATCTTTATTTGATCCCTCTAACTTTGGAACTCACTATTCTAATTCTATTTAAAAAAAGAAAAAAAAATCTAACTACTTTCTAATCTTTTTGTATTCTATCTATTTTCTTTTCATTTATTATACAATTATAAAAAAGACCTCTAAAACTTAGCCTGGGTGCCAGCCCGAACCCCGCCCACAACATTTTTTGAACGGGAAGTTCGGTCTGGACTCGATCCATTGAGGAGTAATTATGCTCGGCTCCCAGAAGGCCGAGCCAATCAAATTGCCAGGGCGGGCTTTAATCAATGATGGACAGGCTATCTGCGGTTACGTAACCACAAGTCATCAAAGAGCGCTTGGGTTGAATTGGTTTTCACCAACGATGACTGCAGCTGGAGAAGTAAGTTGTTTAGATTCCGCTATCACGTCTGCAATAAAATAAATCGACAGCGCATTAATTTTAAAAGACGAACAAAGAACCGCAATCAAGGCATTTGTCGATGGGAAAAATGTGTTTGCCGTCCTTCCAACGGGATTCGGCAAAAGTTTAATTTATCAAGCTGGCTCCGATGTTTTTCAAGCCAACGTAATGGGTATCGTCGTGGATGAAGTTCATCTCATTTACAAATGGTAAGATTTAATCTGACTGTCTGACTTAGAAAGTAACTCATAACATAGTGACATGAAGCAAATGTTGTAAAAAAATATATTGTAACGTTACCTAACGTCACTTACTGCGTTGCTCTGATTGGTTGTAGGTCTATCCAATTGAGTGCAGAGGTTTTTTTTTTTACTGGTTCGGTTAAGACACGCCCCATAATTCAAGTGCAATGGAGCAGTATCAGACTCACATTCTGCCTAGAATATGAGTATGACAAAGTCAGGCTATCTAAAACTAGCTTGCTCTATTCTTTTTCTATTCTATCTGTTTTCTTTATATTTATTATATTATTTAAAAGCCCTTGCTACGTGTACTGTTTAAGCTAACCGAGACTTGTTATAGCACTTATATATCATTGCTCTTTTGTTGTTTTTGATTGCTTCCATTGTCCTCATTTGTAAGTAGCTTTGGATAAAAGCGTCTGCTAAATGACTAAATGTAAATGTGTATATATATATATCAAGAACTTTTTCCCCAGGAACTATTTTCCCTCCAGCCCTGTCGGTTTGTGCGTTTCCTTTGTGGTTTTAAGTAGCGTTATGATTTAGCGTGTAGTTTGGTGACGTAGGTCTGTACATGTTTCTCAATACAAAGTACGCAAATTTTGGACTTGCATCCTTGGTAGTTTGGACTTTGGGTGTTCGTCTCGGGAGTGTGATGTCTGCGACGACGCAAATCCGGTAATTCTGCAAACGGCAGCGTACTTGATAACATCAGTCAGCTCGCCTTGGCTACTGCAATTTTCCTCATTGTATATTTACAATAAAAGGAAATAGGATATCAAATACCACTGCCTCCTTTCGTTTTCATTTAAACATAATAATAGATGCAGAAATGTACTTGTGTATATATACACGTGGAAATGTGTATATATACAGCATTATCAAAATATTATATCAGTTGCCTCTTTTTATTTTCAATTTAACATATAGATAAATTGAATACAGACCAAAGATTACCTGTTAGATTTACCCAAAACGAATTATATTTTGTTTAACTACTAAAGAGACTAACAGAGTTCAGCATTCAGCAAATGTCAGAGGGACTAGCCGAGTTGAGACTGCTCTCGGCGGATACGTGAGCACTGAGCTCCCGCTGATCGCGTGGAGCTGACCATCTCCGAAATCAGCGAAACACATTTTTTAAATAGGTGCAGTCTTTATAAATAAACTGCAGATTTTAGTTTTAAACAACTACATTCTCGCCTGAAATACTTAAAAAAAAAATACATTAATGACACAACAGTAATATTTTGAAAATGATCCGAATAAATGGTGGTTGAAATCACAATACTGCATGAACCAACCAGCATGTTTAGCGCCCAAGTCCCGCCCCCGAAAGTTCCAGAACTTTGAAAAAGTACTACCTTGCCAGCAGTGACTTTCTGAGGGGCATTTTTTTTTACCCGGAACTTTATTTAGATCCTGGTTCCTGCGGTGGAAACACACCGAGTACCAGCCCAAAGTACCTAGTTCCTGGGTAAAGTTCCAGCGGTGGAAACGTGGTATTAGAGTGGTCTTTTATTGTGGCCAGCCTGAGGCACACCTGTGTAATAATCATGCTGTCTAAACAGCATCTTGAGATGCCACACCTGTGAGGTGAATGGATTATCTCGGTAAAGGAGAAGTGCTAATTAACACAGATTTAGACAGTTTGTGAACAATATTTGAGAGTAGGGTCCTATGATTTCCGCGATGCAGAAAATGTGGACAGAATCGTGGAATCCAGTCATAAAAATGGAATTTACGAATTAATTCAATGTCAAATTTTGAATTAATTAATCAAAAGTAGGTCATTGCACTTACATCAAATCACGATATGGACTAATATTGGTAAATATTAACCCGGAAAAGTCTATTTAAATATGAATTCTGCATGTCTGTGTTAATAAATGTTGCAGAAGCGTGACTTCGTTTATTACACACACAGAAGTGCGCATAACGCTCGCTGTGATTTCAGCGTCTGCCATCTGACTAAATGAGGATGAAAACACATGAACAACATCCCCAGAACTGCACTGAGAGTCACTTCATGAGCATTTGACCGTTTGATTTGAGTAAAACTAGCGTCATATCACATAGAACTGTAAAGGTATTCATGGCAACCCGTCAAAAGAAAATCTGGTTTAGTTTAAAGGCAAGTATTTGCCAGAAATGTATTACTATTGTTCAGCAGAATGTACATAGCCTACTACTACTATAAATGAAACAAACATTATTTTTTTAAGGAATAATCACACAACATTTCTTCCATGTTTTAATTTTAATAGTAAATCCCCTTTGTTTACCAAAAAATAAAGTTTGCTTAATTTTCAATAATTAAAAAATAAATTAAATGAATGTTTTATGCCTTCATTTGATAACCAGAAAAATGTAAATACACAACAGAATTTCCAAGGAAAAAAAAAAAAAACATTTCATAAGGCTATTTTAAGAAAAAATTGAATAAATGTAGTTGTTTTTATGCATTTAAATAATTAGACATGCTAAAACACAGAATTAGGTAACAATAAAACATATGGTGAAGAAACAATAAAACATTTCATAGGGCCCTAAACGTATTTTTTTTAAACGTTTAATAAATTTATGTGAAAATGTCTAAGTTTTATGATTTTAATTAGACATGCTTTTTGATTAATACAATTTAATTTAACCATTAAAAATAAGTTGAGAAAAATTAAAACAGAAAAAAATGCAATCCAGAAAAATTAAAACGTAAAAAACGGAATTTGGAAAAAAATAAAACGGAATTTGGGAAAAAAATAAAACTGATTTCATAGGGCCCTATGATATATATATATATATATATATATATATATATATATATATATATATATATATCTCGCGAGAGAGAGCCTATGGAATCAATAATCGAAAAAATATAATTTCAATACTGATAAACTAACGTTAAATATACAAATACTGTATTTAAAACACCTAGTTCATATATAGTCGGACACAACTGTCATATCGCGTGTCCTGTGACAAATTTGCCACATCTGCGCATGGAAATTATCAGTCTAAATGTTCTGTAAAATCAGTCAATGGTGAAAATCAATAGTAGATTTCATTTAAAGTCCAACAGTTTAACACTAGTATTTGGACATAAATGAACACATAAAATATAAAGTATTCAAAACAGGTAAGTTCATATATTTGGAGTAAAGTTGAATTGAACTGATGCATCAGTCATACAGCGCTCCGGACCGAGCGCTGCATGACGAGCCCGACGCACCACCACAGAAACAAGAATGAGATGCATTCTAAAATAACTGTGGGATTAAACTCAGTAAGGGCTCGTTTAAAATATTGCACATATATAGGCCGTTCAGATAACTTGTTAAAGTGCAATGAAATACCTTATATCTGCAGACGATGTACGTCTGTTTGTGGATGGAGACTTTGTAACAGCCAAAACTATGTATTTTGCATGCATCACATTATAGCGCGGTGTGCCCTTTAAGAGACTGATCACTTAACTTATAACGCACACTATGTGGTGATGACGTGAGAACCACTATTGGTGATAAGTTCGCTCTGCCGCCTTATTATTTTGTCTTTACTTTATTTGTAATGCCAAGAAAGAGTTAATCTCTCATGTATGAGAAGAGCGCGTTGTCGTGTACCACCCATGAAAGAGTTAATATATCATGTATTAGTTTTGTGTGTTTTTGTGTTTAATGGATTTGTGTGGTTATCTTTGTCTATGTTTTACAACTTATTCACCGACTACAGGCTCTAATCCTCTTTTGCGTGCTTGTGTGTGTGTGAAATGCGGTGCAGAAGTGAAATAGCAGGGCAGTTTGATAGCCGAATTATAATAGGCCGCGTAATAAAAATAATAATAGTTCTTATTATTATAATTTAATACATTAATAGGAGAATGAGCCTAATATCATCTTGACTATCGACAGAGACATCTGCTATCGTCGATACACGATTCTATCGTCAGTGATAAAAATCTTCCACCGTCACAGCCCTAGTAAAAAATTTTATATTACTTGTTTTATACAGCTCAAATGTATTTAACTCTCTTGTTAACCCACGTGATTCAGATTGTATTGTGCCATCTTAAAAAAATGTTAACACTTTCTGAAATATTTTGTGGACAAAATTGCCTGTCTCAGTTTTCCACCCATCACGGTTATCAGTAACTCCCCTGACTCTTCCTTTTACCTAGCTGTCTTTCAGCAGTTTGAGCCGGTTACATTCTCCTGTCTTTCTGACATAGTTAAACAGCTACGTCCTGCAAACTGCCCTCTTGACAGTATTCCTGCACGCTTGGCTAAAGATGTCTTTGACACTGTTGGGCCAAGCATTGTATCTTTTGTCAATACATATCTCAGTTCAAGGTGTGTACCAGCTGTTTTTAAACATGCCGTTGTGCAACCACTACTAAAAAAGAATAACTTGGATCCTTCCATTTTGTCTAATTTTAGACCTATATCTAAACTCCCCTTTTTATCAAAAGTCTTGGAGAGAGTTGTTTTTAATCAACTTCAATTATTTATTGATGAATTTAGTATTTATGAACATTTTCATTCTGGTTTTAAGCCCCGTCACAGTACAGAAACTGCTCTTTTAAGAGTTTCTAATGATCTTCTTTTAACTGTGGACTCTGGTAACTCTGCTGTTTTAATCCTTTTGGATTTGACTGCGGCCTTTGATACGGTCGTCAACCACCCTATTCTTTTATCTAGACTTGAACAGTATGTCGGCATTAAGGGCATAGCCCTTAAATGGTTTCAATCATATTTGACAGACAGAAGTTTTTCTGTTCATCTTGTTGAATTTTCGTCATCTGCTGCCCCTCTTTTGTTGTGGCGTCCCCCAAGGGTCAGTATTGGGCCCTATGTTATTTTCTTTTTATATGCTGCCCTTGGGGTATATTTTTAGAAAGCACAATATCACCATCCACTGTTATGCAGATGATGTACAAATTTATTTGCCTGTCAAAACAAATGACAAAGCTTCATTTCTGTCATTACTTAATTGCCTAAGAGATTTAAAAATATGGCTGGATCAGAACTTTCTTTGTCTTAATTAAAATAGTCAAGTCAAGTCACCTTTATTTATATAGCGCTTTAAACAAAAAAGATTGAGTCAAAGCAACTGAACAACATTAATTAGGAAAACAGTGTGTCAATAATGCAAAATGACAGTTAAAGGCAGTTCATCATTGAATTCAGTGATGTCATCATCTCAGTTCAGTTTAAATAGTATCTGCGTAATCATTTGCAATCAAGTCAAAGATATCGCTGTAAATGAAGTGACCCCAACCAGTGTTTCCCACAGCCTTACACTCTATTTGTGGCGGCACTCCCCCGCCCCCATATATACATATATATATGCAAATTCATTTACTGCCAGCAGTAGGTGCTTTAAGAGCGGGAGAGATACAGGATTCTCCGGTGACGGCAGCGCTGAGCTCACAAACGCTCCCTTATCAAGCATTACATGCAAAATGAAATGAAAATGAAATCGAAATTTTTCTAAATACAGTCGGTTTCCTTCTGAAATACAGTGATATAAAAACACCCGCATTGGTTTTTGATTTTGAAACGTGGAGTGCTCATGTTTATTCAATGAAGTTAAAGCCTTTTGGAAAATCTATTTGTGGCGGTCAGTTTTGATATTGTGGCGGCCCGCCACAAATAAATCAATGTGTGGGAAACCCTGCCAACTTAGCGAGCGAGAGGTGTCAGCGGCAAGGAACCAAAACTCCATCGGTGACAGAATGGAGAAAAAAAACCTTGGGAGAAACCAGGCTCAGTCGGGGGTCCAGTTCTCCTCTGACCAGACGAAACCAGCAGTTCAATTTCAGGTTGCAGCAAAGTCAGATTGTGCAGAAGAATCATCTGTTTCCTGTGGTCTTGTCCCGGTGGTCGTCTGAGACAAAGTCTTTACATGGGATCTGTATCTGGGGGTCTAGTTGTCCTGGTCTCCGCTGTCTTTCAGGGCTGTAGAGGTCCTTTCTAGGTGCTGATCCACCATCTGGTCTGGATACGTACTGGATCCGGGTGGCTGCAGTGACCCTCTGATCTGGATACAGACTGGATCTGGTGGCTACGCTGACCTCGGAATAAGAGAGAAACAGACTAATATTAGCGTAGATGCTATTCTTCTAATGATGTAGCAAGTACATCGGGTGTTATGGGAAGTGTTCCTGCTTCCGGTTTACCTAATTAATGCAGCCTAAAAATCCTTTAACGGATTTGGATATTAGAAGAGTATTAGTGTGCTATGTGTAAGGCAGGTTAAAGAGATGGGTCTTTAATCTAGATTTAAACTGCAAGGGTGTGTCTGCCTCCCGAACAATGTTAGGTAGGTTATTCCAGAGTTTAGACACCAAATAGGAGAAGGATCTGCCGCCCGCAGTTGATTTTGATATTCTAGGTATTATCAAATTGCCTGAGTTCTGAGAACGCAGCGGACGTGGAGGATTATAATGTAACAAGAGCTTGTTCAAATACTGAGGTGCTAAACCATTCAGGGCTTTATAAGTAATAAGCAAGATTTTAAAATCTATACGATGTTTGATAGAGAGTCAATATTGACAGAACAGGGCTAATATGGTCATACTTCCTAGTTCTAGTAGGAACTCTAGCTGCTGCATTTTGGACTAATTGGAGTTTGTTTACCAAGCGTGCAGAACAACCACCCAATAAAGCATTACAATAATCTAACCTTGAGGTCATAAACGCATGGATTAACATTTCTGTATTTGACATTGTGAGCATAGGCCGTAATTCAGATATATTTTTAAGATGGAAAAATGCAGTTTTACAAGTGCCAGAAACGTGGCTTTCTAAGGAAAGATTGCTATCAAATAACACTCCTAGGTTCCTAACTGATGACGAAGAATTGACAGAGCAGCCATCAAGTCTTAGACAGCGTTCTAGGTTATTAAATGCAGAGCTTTTAGGCCCTATAATTAACACCTCTGTTTTTTTTTTTTCAGAATTTAGTAGTAAGAAATTACTGATGATCCAGTTTTTTATATCGACTATGCATTCCATTAGTTTTTCAAATTGGTATGTTTCGCCGGGCCGCGAAGAAATATAGAGCTGAGTATCAGCATAACAGTGAAAGCTAACACCGTGTTTCCTGATGATATCTCCATATACATGTTGTTGGTTTAGATGACTTAACAAGTTTATACAATTCTTCCTCTCCTATAGTAGAGAATGAGTGGAACTGTTCCTCAAGGGATCTATAGTGCACTGTCTGATGTGATACTGTAGCTGACGGCTGAATGGTTACAATTTTATCTCTAATAGTATCAATTTTAGAAGTAAAGTAGTTCATAAAGTCATTACTGCTGTGATGTTGGGAAATGTCAACACTTGTTGATTCTTTATTTTTCATTAATTTAGCCACTGTATTAAATAAATACCTGGGGTTATATTTGTTTTCTTCTAAAAGAGACGAAAACTAATCAGATCTAGCAGTTTTTAATGATTTTCTGTAGGATAGGTTACTTTCCCGCCAAGCAATACGAAATACCTCTAGTTTTGTTTTCCTCCAGCTGCGCTCAATTTTTTTTTCGGGCTGCTCTCTTTAGTGTGCGAGTGTGCTCATTATACCATGGTGTCAGACTGTTTTCCTCAACCTTCCTTAAGCGTAAAGGAGCAACTGTATTTAAAATGCTAGAAAAGAGAGAGTCCATAGTTTCTGTTATATCAAGTTGTTCTGAGGTTTTGTATATGCTAAGGAATTGGGATACATCAGGAAGATTACTTACAAAGCAGTGTTTTGTGGTAGAAGTGATGGTTCTACCATACTTGTAACAAGAAGTAGAATTTACAGTTTTAGCTATATGAATTTTGCACAAATCTAAATAATGATCTGAGATATCATCACTTGGCTGCATAATTTCAACACTATCAACATCAATTCCATGTGTCAGTATTAAATCTAGAGTATGATTTCGACAATGAGTAGGTCCTGAGACGTGTTGTCTAACCCCGATAGAGTTCTATAAATGCTGATTCCAATGCATCTTTTTCATTATCAACATGGATATTAAAATCACCAACTATTAAAACTTTATCTGCAGCCAGCACTTACTCGGATGTAAAATCAGCAAACTCTTTAATAAAGTCTGAGATTGTTGTGTTTGGTCGTCCTGGGGATTTAAGTGCTTGTGTAGATGCACTTGGTAATTTAGGTTTATATGTTCGCCCATTTACCAAGAATCTCGGTGTGATTTTTGACAGTGCTTTTTAAATTTGACAAACAGATTAATTCTGTTGTAAAAGCCAGTTTCTTTCAACTGAGCCTGTTGGCTAAAGTCAAGCCCTACCTGCCACGTAAGGAGTTTAAAAGTGTAATTCATGATTCTATAACATCTAGACTAGACTACTGTAACTCTTTATATGTTGGTTTGGATCAGTCATCTCTTCAACGCTTACAGTTAGGCTTTTAACAGGGACTAAAAAGTATGAGCACATTAACCCTGTCCTAGCTTCACTACACTGGCTTCCTGTCCGCTTCAGGATTGATTTCAAGATTTTATTGTTTGTTTTTAAGATACTAAATGGGTTGGTGCCTGTATATTTATCAGAGCTTTTACATGTCCACGCTCCTGTTAAAGCACTGAGGTCATCCAATCAGGTGCTCCTCAATGTACCAAGAACTAGGTTAAAAAAATAAAGGTGACCGAGCTTTTTCAGTGGTGGCACCTAATTTGTGGAGTAGTTTACCTGTACACATAAGAACTGCGCAGATTGTTGGAATTTTTAAGTCATTACTTAAGACACACCTGTATTCCTTGGCTTTTATTTCGAGCTGATGTAGCCAGTTGACTAGGACATCTGTTTAATTTGATTTTTTTTTTATATCTAAGGAATTTGTTCTGTAAATCTAGTTAACTTCAGCAAAACTTGTATTAAATGCATTTTTATTAAGTTCTATTTACATTGGTTCCGATTGAGATTTCCTATCAATTGTTGTAGGTGGGGCTTTAGTGGGACACACAAGAGACATATGACACTTCTCCTTTAAGCTTCGCGCTCAGATGCACGGTGTATGTGAATGGAGAAGCAGAGGAATGAGAGAGTAGGCCTTCTGATGTCTGTATATACTAATGTTGCCTCACACTACTCTGTTTAAGGAATAAATCCATCATCCCAATTGTGATGTCGTTGTGTTTCTGTGGTGTCCGGAGATTACCACTTGAAGTCTGCTACACTGAGCTGAGCTGAGACATTATGATGTTTTTTACTGTATTTGTCTTATTTGTTTGTGACTTTTTATTTTTATTTTCCGGACATTGGTTAAGCACTTTGGTCAACCATGGTTGTTTTTAAATGTGCTATATAAATAAATTGAACTGAACTGAACTGAACAAAGACCCCGGGGGCAAATTGACTCCAAAGAACAATGATGCTTCAAAATGTGTAGAGGGCATTGAAAAAATAACATCATGTTAATTTTATGTTTATCGAGTTGTGCCCATTCAATCTGAAGCGAAGAAAATTAATTGTGTATTTACAGATGTTAAACATTGAATGGCGTCACTTTTATGTTCACTTTTCTCAGTTTTTAACAAGTTACCAAAAAGTAAATAATTTTTACTTTTATTTCAGAGTTAATTGAAGAAAAAGAGGAGAATACAGAATCAAATGAAGTTGAGGAGAAAAATCATTTAAAAACTGGAGGAACACCTTTGAGTTGCACTCAAACCAAACAGAAAGATTTAAAGAAAAAAAGAGTCAAGAAATCTTTCACCTGCACTCAGTGTGGAAAGGGATTCACACACAAAACAGGTTTTGAGCGTCACATGAGCATTCATACTGAAGAGAAACCATTCTCTTGTGATCAGTGCGGGGAGTGTTTCAAACAATCAGCAAACCTGAAGATACACATGAACATCCACACTGAAGAGAAGCAGCACGCATGTGATCAATGCGGTAAAATGTTTTTATGGGTTTCACTTCTGAAGAAACACTTGAGAGTTCATGCAAAGGAGAAGCCACATCCATGTCATTTGTGTGGTAAGAGTTTTTTGCATCTACAAAGTTTGAAAGTACATCAGAAAATACATACTGCTGTGAGAGAGTACATGTGCTTTGAGTGTGAAAAAACTTTTAGTTCAGTGAGCAGTTTAAAACGGCACCAGATGATCCACACTGGAGAGAAACTTTATAAGTGTTCACACTGTGACAAGAGATTCAATGAATCAGCAAATCTGAAAACACATGAGAGGATTCACACTGGAGAGAAACCTTACAAGTGTTCACACTGTGACAAGAGATTCAGTGTTTCATCAAATCTGAAAAAACACAAGATGATCCACACTAAAGAGAATCCTTACAAGTGTTCACACTGTGACAAGAGATTCATTGATTCAGCAAATCTAAAAAAACACGAGAGGATCCACACTGGAGAGAAACCTTATAAGTGTGCACACTGTGAAAAGAGATTCAGTGATTCATCAAGTCTGAAAACACATAAGATGATTCACACTGGAGACAAACCTTATAAGTGTTCACACTGTAACCAGAAATTTAATCAGTTGCCAAGTCTGAAAACACATGAGAGGATCCACACTGGAGCGAAACCTTATAAGTGTTCACACTGTGAAAAGAGATTCAGTGATTCATCAACTCTGAAAAAACATAAGATGATCCACACTGGAGAGAAACCTTATAAGTGGCACACTGTGAAAAGAGATTCAGTGATTCATCAACTCTGAAAAAACATAAGATGATCCACACTGGAGAGAAACCTTATAAGTGTTCACACTGTGACCAGAGATTTAATCAGTTGCAAAGTCTGAAAATACATGAGAGGATCCACACTGGAGAGAAACCTTACAAGTGTTCACACTGTGACAAGAGATTCAGGAATTCATCAAATCTGAAAACACATGAGATTATCCACACTGAAGTGAAATGTTATAAGTGTTCACACTGTGAGAAAAGATTCAGTAATTCATCAAGTATGAAAACACAAGAGGTGATCCACACTGGAGTGTAACATTATAAGTGTTCACACTGTGACAAGAGATTCAGTGTTTTATCAAATCTGAAAACACATAAGATGATTCACACTGGAGACAAACCTTATAAGTGTTCACACTGTAACCAGAAATTTAATCAGTTGCCAAGTCTGAAATCACATTAGAGGATCCACACTGGAGAGTAACCTTGTAAGTGTGCACACTGTGAAAAGGGATGCAGTGATTCATCAAATTTGAAAACACATGAGAGGATTCACACTGGAGAAAACCGTATCACTGCACTGTACGTGGGAATCGTTTCATTCAGTCAGTTGTTATACACAGTCATACAAAAACAATCACAGTAAAGCCCCATACACACGGAGACACGTTTAGCTGTATATGTAAATATTTTATATGGTATATGTGTTTCGTCCAGATGGATCCGGTGTTTTGGGAGAGTGAAATCACTATTTTTTTTAAACCGGGTCCCAGAGTGGATAAATCTGAAAATGACACCTTTGTATTTTCATGTACAGCCAATCCGTATATTTTGTGAAACAATGATGTCATCATCCCACTTCTCGACCCTAATGGAGGACTACATGTTTGTGTTCATGCTGCAGAAGCTACTGAGCTTATTAGCTTGACTAAACTTACTAGTAGAGCTACATGATATTGAAAAACTCACATTCTGATAATTTTTCTCGGCGATGTATATTGTGATATATATATATATATATATATATATATATATATATATATATATATATATATATATATAAATTATTCCCCAGATGACTTAAACAGCTCTGTTTGGGGGGAAAAAGGAAAAATGATAGGGCTGATTTTGTAGGTGAATAAATCATCATAGAAAATAAGCAAATTACAAATATAGATAAATATAATAGAAAAATTATAAAAAATGAAATAAACAGTGATTTATATTCTTCAGTTAAGTCTTACTGTATTCAGGTACAGAAATTGAATAATCAAATGTAAAATAACACTGCATAGTCTTCACTGTATAAATAAAATGTAATAAATCTGTGTTAAAGCTACAAAAGTGATTTTTCTCTGTGTTCTGTTGTTTGATTGACGTTCATGGAAAAGCCTCAGGAACATTAAACTACTGAGAACCAGTTCAATATTCATTTACTTTCTCAATTGTTTACTGCAGGGATCAGCAAGTTTGGCAATCGGGCCAAAAATCAAATAATATTTGCTACTAGATGGTGGGCAAGATATAGTGAAAGGTGTAAGGATAAAAGAAACTCAGATACTTTGATCTCCTGAGAAACAGACAGTACAAACATACACGGGCATCTTCAAGACACCCCACAGAGTGGAGGTGCAGGAGACCTCCTTCCCTTCTGGCCATTTGTTTCATTTTAAATCCCTTCACCCATGCTTCCTTCAACTCAATCTGCTCAAAATCATTACATGAAAATGTCAATGCAAGTGAACTAACAATCATGTCTGGTATCATTTGTAAATGTCTCAGTGCAACTGGTACAATGGTCTCAATCTTACAAAAGTAGACTAAAAGATAATACAGATCCTAAGAGTCAAGAGATATTTTGCTTACTGTAATGGGAGTGCCCCTTCCCAGGTTCCTCCATGTAAATTACCTTCTGTTCTCACTGAGTTGTAAACCACCCAGCCTTGGGACCTGAGTTAATGCAAATTTCAGTTGTTTGTTCATGCCTCCATTTGGGGGATGCTTTGTCTTGGTTTTGTTTTTAAAGGATTGCAGCAAAAGGATCAGGGCCTTCTGTAACTAGAATGAGCACATAGCATGAAGTGTGTCCACACACTTCATACTATGTATTTTTCTAAAAGTCAGGTATGCATCTTTCACTCTTAGATTTATCTTTGAGAATTTGATGTCTTGTATTGATTTGATATCTATGAATTGGCTATGTTATTGGCATAATGCTTACCTGACTGATAATAAATTGTTACATTTGATTTACTCTGACTTGCTCTGAAATTATGTTCTCAAGTAGATTAAGTGAAGGCTATGTTTCCGCAAATCTGCATCCAGGGTTAAGTGCATACTAAAACTCAGGCTAGATGAAACATAGGGCACATCAGGTGAGGTTTTAGATTTCTGACTAACTGCTTGACTTTAGTTAAGTCGTACTCAGTTGCATTAACTATGGGGGGCTAGTCATAGTACTGAAAACTAAAGATTAGAATTGGATTTAAATTGAATAACTCTACGTGCTGAAAAGACCGAACATGCAGGAAACCTTCAGCCAGCACTGGATACCTTCCTTGGACCGAGAGCGTGGACCTTACAAAGGGTAATTTAAGAAATTTATTGATGAAAAATGCAACTGGAATTGCTTGTGACAGACTTTTACTGTATTTTTGTAACTGGTAGTGAGCTGTTACTGTATTAAATTCTGTAGGATGACAGTCATTAACAAAAAGCCACATTTGTGAGGTGGTGTCCGGCAGAGTATGTGAGTGGATTAGAGAGTCAATCATTTCCACTCCAAGCATTTAATAATCTCTCCACTCCGTGTTCCCCATTACCCCCTTCTGCTCCACTTCTCGCGCCACTCCTCGCTCACTGATATCAGAAACACTGCTCCACCTACACTCCATATCTGAAGTACACTGAACAAACTTATAAACGCAACACACTTGTTTTTGCCCCCATTTTTCATGAGCTGAAGTCAGAGGTTTAGGACATTTTCTATGTACACAAAAGGCCTATTTCTCTCAAATATTCTTCACAAATCTGTCTAAATCGGTGTTAGTGAGCACTTCTCCTTTGCCGAGATAATCCATCCACCTCACAGGTGTGGCATATCAAGATGCTGATTAGACAGCATGATTATTGCACAGGTGTGCCTTAGGCTGGCCACAATAAAAGGCCACTCTAAAATGTGCAGTTTTATTCACAGATGTCACACCTTTTGAGAGAGCATGCAATTGGCATGCTGACTGCAGGAATGTCCACCAGAGCTGTTGCCTGTGAACTGAATGTTCATTTCTCTACCCTAAGCCGTCTCCAAAGGTGTTTCAGAGAATTTGGCAGTACATCCAACCGGCCTCACAACCACAGACCATGTGTAACCACACCAGCCCAGGACCTCCACATCCAGCATCTTCACCTCCAAGATCGTCTGAGACCAGCTACCTGGACAGCTGCTGCAACGATCGGTTTGCATTACCAAAGAATTTCTGCACAAAACTGTCAGAAACTGTCTCAGGGAAGCTCGTCTGCATGATCATCGGGGTCTCGACCTGACTGCAGTTCGTCATCATAACTGACTTGAGGGGGCAAATGCTCACATTCGATGGCATCTGGCACTTTGACGAGGTGTTCTCTTCATGGATGAATTCCGTTTTTCAGGGCAGATGGTGATGTAGATTATTAATAATCAAACTATAAATTATTCAATTAAATTATCCAAGTATAATCAATGGGAATATAGCCATTTATGTGTTAAATTATTCTACTATTGTAATCATCTGTATTCGCTTGCATGTATGGAAATCTGTATGAGAATGGAATGTGCAGACATATGGTGAAGCACATGATAGGCACACAATGGACCCTTATTTTCACAGAGCATAACATTAAGGCCTTATGACTGTCTATCTTCTGGCATCAAAACCCCAAGACTCTGAGAATGATTCCTTACAACACTGGTAGAAACCACCACAGTTTGGCAAGCCAAGGACTGGAAAGGAGCAGAGGGTGAAAGATGACTTCATGTTGACTTGACGAAAATAGGGGTGGGCAATATGACCAAAATCTTATATCACGATATGAGAAATTTTATATCACGATAACATATCTTGACATAGTTATTATTTCTTTTAATAAGGTTTTTTATGATATTAAGGTTTGATACCATAGAATTTTCATAATCCTTGTCACCAATGTCAATATCGAACTAATATAAGAAAATAATAATAAAAATAAAAAAACAGAAGCTCACTGGAGATACATAAACAGTCAAGTCACCTTTATTTATATAGCGCTTTAAACAAAACAGATGGCGTCAAAGCAACTGAACAACATTAATTAGGAAAACAGTGTGTCATTAATGCAAAATGACAGTTAAAGGCAGTTCATCATTAAATTCAGTGATTTCATCATTCATCTCAGTTCAGTTTAAATAGTATCTGTGTAATCATTTGCAATCAAGTCAACTGTAAATGAAGTGTCCCCAACTAAGCGAGCCAGAGGCGACAGCGGCAAGGAACCAAAACTCCATCAGTGACAGAATGGAGAAAAAACCTTGGGAGAAACCAGGCTCAGTTTTGGGGCCAGTTCTCCTCTGACCAGATGAAACCAGCAGTTCAATTCCAGGCTGCAGCAAAGTCAGATTGTGCAGAAGAATCATCTGTTTCCTGTGGTCTTGTCCCGGTGGTCGTCTGAGATAAGGTCTTTACAGGGGATCTGTCTCTGGGGCTCTAGTCCTGGTCTCCGCTGTCTTTCAGGGCTGTAGAGGTCCTTTCTAGGTGCTGATCCACCATCTGGGCTGGATACGTACTGGATCCGGGTGACTGCAGTGATCCTCTGACGTGGAAACAGACTGGATCTGGTGGCTACAGTGACCTCGGAATAAGAGAGAAACAGACTAATATTAGCGTGGATTACATTTGCATTTACATTTAATCATTTAGCAGATGCTTTTATCCAAAGCGACTTACAAATGAGAACAATAGAAGCAATCAGACCAACAAGAGAACAACAACAGTATACGAGTGTATTTAACAAAGTTTAGGAGAAACATTTCAGATAATTAAACCAATTAGCATCAGAGGAAGTCTATATACCACTTTTCTCACCTCCATTCCCAGACGACAGCAGGCCAAATATGCTTATTCTGTCTATTATATATACATATGTGACCTTGTGAATTCCTGTATAGTTCAGCTAACAAAATAACCACCTGTTTTCATTACATTTGTATTATCATGTTATTTTTCATCATTCTAACTTGTGTTTAAACATTGAAAACTGTACTATGTATTTACAGAAAGTGTGTTTTATTATATTTTTACAGGATCTTCTGTTCCCAGACCCAACCATTCATCTCAAGGACGGTGAAAATATGAACCCTTTGAACCATCGGTGACAGTTTCCAGATGATAAATGGAAAGGACATGGCAGAGGATGATAGGGGTTTTGATATTTCACTGAAATTAAATATGATTTAATTACATTTAGTCTGCTAGTCAGAATTATAGCTGATTAAATAAAAATAAATAGTGTTTCATGTTTGTTTTGGGATAGTGGTTCATGAGTCCTTTGTCCTGAACAGTTTAAATGATCCTCCAGATCCTTCACTTTCTCAGGTTTTCCAGCATCTTTTGCGTATTTGAACCCTTTCCAGCCATGAATGTATGAATTCAGATCTATTTTTTTACACTGATGACAATTGAGGGACTCATACACAAATATTTCAAAAGGTAAACACATTTATTGATTTTCAATCCTGTTCAAAATGTACACCCCCACTCTTAATGCATTGTGTTTCCTTCGGGAGCATCAGTGAACAATGTTTTCCCCTTTTATAATAGTTGTGTAGGAGTCCTTCATTTTTCCTCAGAGTGAAAAGATAGATCTCAAAATTATTAGTCATTTTTGGACAGGGGCCAAATATGCAGAAGATGCTGGAAAACCACAGAATTTGCAGGACTTGGAGGATTTTTCTGAAGAACAGCAGGCAGTTGAACTGCTCTGGACTCATGAAAAACTATCCCAAAACAAAAACAGCTGTGGGTCATCCAGTGTATTTAAACTTTTGAACATTTTTATAAATTTTATATTTTAATTTTTATAAAATCAGCAAATGTAAATATCTGTTATGTAAAATTGCTTATTCATGATGGTACTAAATATAAATAGCATACATTCCGATCCCTCTTATTTTGTTAAAATGGTTAGGGCACAGAGGGGCAAACTCAGTCCTGGAGGGCTACTGTCCTGCAGAGTTTCCTCCAACCCTAATTAAACAGACCTGAAGCTAATCAAGGTCTTCAGGATTACTAGAAGGCTACAGGCAGGTGAGTTTGATCAAGGTTGGAGCAGAACTCTGCAGGACAGTAGCCCTCAAGGACCGAGTTTGCTCATCTCTGTACTGAGGGTATGTAAATGATGTTGCAGTCCTGCTGAGTTTTTTTATTAATATTTACAGTCCTGTTAAATGTTTGCTGTCTTGCATTTGCTGAAAAATAAAAATTTAGTTTTTTGATGCCTTGCTCTGTTTGTGGCTTTGTTGACAGTTTTTATAAGCGCATATGATGCATTTTTGTACAGAAGACCCGTAGCATTTATAACATATTAAGTGTACAGTAATTTATAGACATTTACTGAGACACGAGTGTCCGTTTACGGAGATTTAACTGCTTGTACCCTGGGTTTTGCGGAGACTTTACTTCTAGATGTTCCTCGAGGAGCGTGGGACTGGTTGAGAGAGTCTGAACATGTTTTAACCCTCTGGTGTCTAAGGGTATTTTTGGGGCCTGGAGAAGTTTTGTCATGCCCTGACATTTGTGCTTTTTTCAGTTTCTTATAAATATCTAAATGGCTAAAGTCTAATCTCACTGTAATCAGCACAAACAGGCTATAATAATATGTAGCAGCATGTATGTACATGATTGTGTTTTTGAGAAAAAAAATGTTACGGGCAATAAACACATATAGAAAATTGGTTCCCAGATATTTTGAGAACTGGAGCTTGTAGCCTAGAATTTGTTTTTTCTAAAATGATGTGAAAATCATCTTGTTTACTCACTTACAGAAAACAATATATTGATTAAATTTTCTAAGACACTTTTTGGTTGGTAAAAGTCATATGCGAGTGGCGTCAAACTATCATGAATTCACACCTGAGAAGACAAAGGCCTGCATAATGAGCTGCATAATGAGCCATTCAGTCAGCTGTGTCACTGAGAGGGATGAGTTACAAGCAACACAAAGAATGTGAGGACAAAATAAATGTATATAATTTTATGTTTGTAGTTTATTTAGAATATATTTAATTATCCCACAACATAATTTAATACTCACTTGTGAGTGCAGTGCAGTTAAACAGTTTTATTAGGAAAATCAAAGCTGACTTTCAAACTGAATTTTTTGCATCATTACTCCAGTCACACAATCCTTCAGAAATCCTTTTAACAATCTTATTTTCTACAAAAATCATTTATTGTTATATTATCATTATTATTATTATTATTATTATTAATGTTGAAAAGAGCTGAGAATATTTTTTTCAGGTTTTTTAGGGGGGGATAAATTGAAAGAACAGCAATGATTGTTACATTTGTTACAGTTACAATTTATTGGTACATTTATATTATTTACATCAAGCTTTTGAATGGTATAGTAGTGTATATTGTTATTGAAACTTCATAATATTTCACTTGATTATACATTTAGTCAGGAATTATAGTTTGGAAAAAGTCTTTGGAAAAAGTCTAACTAGTAAATGTTTACACGTTATGTGAAAACTAGTACAAGTATATAAATCAATAAAAAGAGACTTACTCATGTTTTATGGATCTCTGCTGAATAAAGTGCTTCATTCTTTTTTCTGAGGAAATCCAAATCTCATCCTCAGCCACATCACATCTTTTTGGGGTGAATTATGTCTTATTCCTTCATCGCGAAGCAAACAGTAAAATAATAAAAACTGAAGAAGACAGTCTCGCTGCGTTGTCTTCTGTGTGTGGGCGTATTCAAAAGCCGCGCGCTCAGTAAAACATTTGAATCTCAAAAGCGCGCTCCGAGCGCGGGGCGTGGTCGCATTAGAAGATAATGAGTGAGACGTGAAAAACGGACATCGCGTTGTTTTCATATGGATTACTTTTATCACAGAATATTTGTTTTTCAGCGCACTTGTTTAGTTTAAAAGTAGACATGTCAGGCTTTCTATAGATGTCTCTCGTTGAGTATTCACTGAGTTACAGTTCATTTTAATGACGCATTTGTCATCACAAAGGCTGGAACATTTAATCAAAAAGCTACCCTCATTGATTTTGCAAACGATCATTTATTTTGCCCCTGAGTAGGGTTTTTGGGCATTGGTGCCTATCCTATGACACCTACAGACTTTCATAAAGACAAGACATTCATCAAATATAGCACTTTACCTCCAATTCAAAGTAGCTGTCTTTTCTAGCATCTCTGAAATGTTTTAAACCGCTCAGTCTGTGACACACCACACAAATCCAGCTCATCGAGAATCATCACCACCAGAGTGACTGGAGCCACTGCCGAATCCAGCGGCCGAAGGGAACATGTGCTGCTGTTCAGTCTTTGTAGTGTCAATAAACTACTCTGGGTCTTATCTGTTTTCTCAGAGCTGGAGAGTGAAAAGCAGCACATTACAATCCAGGAGTAGAAACACTTTAGAGACGCTCATGTAGTGTGTGTGAAGACTGTCTGTTTGACCAAACTGGAATTGATGCTTTAAAAACTGTTTTAGAATTAATATTTTACAAATGAGTCACGGATAGTGGAAACATTTTCAGCAACAAACCAGTTTTATCATTAATAACTTAATTATTTTATTTCTAGAATTTAATGGCATGCAGGAAACTACTGAAAAGAAAGATGAGAAACTAACAAAGAATAGCCTATAGATCGGGTTCAGAGCAATTGTGCTTAATGTGCAGTTCTCAAACTGATGAACATGTTTCACAACAATGTAAAGCAGCACTTCTCCAACAGTAATGCACTTGTGCAAAATTATCTCCTATAGATTGTGTATAGATCAAATGAAGTTAACAATATTCAGTTCTGACACGTTTCACACAATGTGAAGCAGCTCTTCTCCATCACACACTGGCATCGTGTCAGTAAATAGCAGCTTTAGCATGATTTAAACAGATCAGAGGAAGTGAACAAACACAGGAGGAGCTGAGAGAATATAAAGAAAGAGTTGAGAGAATATAATGAAGAGGAAGACTGACAGAAAGAGAAGATGACTGATAAGTGTCCCGTGTGTCTGCTGGGACTGATCTTTCTCTCTTCACTTCTCACAGGTAAAGACATCTGTTTTCTCTTCAAGATTAGTGAATTAATCTGAGGAAGAGTTCATCTGAACATGATCAGTTTATTACTGTGTCATAAACAGAACAAACTGGATTATTCCTGAATGAATTTAGACATCTGATGCTGATCACAAAAGAGAGAGATGTGAAGTTACTCACAGAGATTAATCCATTCATTCATTTCTATTTCGAACTATTAAAAATAGAAAAAAAAACACACATAATAAATATACAAATGAGTACCAAAAAAACAAAACGAAAATGCATAAATGATGCCCACTGCTCCGGGTGTGTGTTCACGGTGTGTGTGTGTTCATGATGTGTGTGTGCACTTGGAAGGGATAAATGCAGAGCACAAATTCTACACACTCCACTTTTACAAATGCTATGACACATAAAACATGATTTTTGCTTCATATATATATAATGTGTGTGTTTTTAAGAGAGATAGAATTTTAAGTAAGATTTGTCATGGTGCTCTTTCAGTTCAGCATCTGTAGTAAAGGACTTTCTTATATCATGAATGAATCTTCTGCTTTATGTGAATGTTCAGGTGTTTCTTAAGGACTGATGCTCAATGAAACTGACTTTTAACGGGTAAAATGGTCTTTCTTCAGAACGTGTAGACAGAGGTTGAAGCTCTTGAGGTTTGTTTATTTGTTAATTTCTTCCTGCTTTGATCACAGGTGAAGGGCTCTGTCCCAGTGTGGATCCTCATGTGAATCTTAAGACTTGATTTATAGTGGGTACGGAAAGTATTCAGACCCCCTTAATTTTTTCACTCTTTGTTATATTGCAGCCATTTGCTAAAATCATTTAAGTTCATTTTTTTCCTCATTAATGTACACACAGCACCCCATGATGACAGAAAAACACATAATTGCTGACATTTTTGCACATTTATTAAAAAAGAAAAACTGAAATATCACATTCAGTATTCAGGCCCTTTGCTGTGACACTCATATTTAACTCAGGTGCTGTCCATTTCTTCTGATCATCCTTGAGATGGTTCTACACCTTCATTTGAGTCCAGCTGTGTTTGATTATACTGATTGGACTTGATTAGGAAAGCCACACACCTGTCTATATAAGACCTAAAGGAGCTCGACATTACTATAATGGAGGTGCCCTGCATCGCTGCGTTGGGGCGCAGTGTAATTCAGCAGGCTGTTAGCCCTTCATAGGTTGCCCCCATGTATAAAATTTAAAAAAAATAACCACCAATTCACTCTCTCAACAAATTAGAATATGGTGACATGCCAATCAGCTAATCAACTCAAAACACCTGCAAATTTTCCTGAGCCTTCAAAGTGGTCTCTCAGTTTGGTTCACTAGGCTACACAATCATGGGGAAGACTGCTGATCTGACAGTTGACCAGAAGACAATCATTGACACCCTTCACAAGGAGATGCAGATGAGCTGAAGCCCATTGTCAGAGAAACCTGGGCTTCCAGACCACCTCAGCAGTGCCACAAACTGATCAACTCCATGCCACGCTGAATTGAGACAGTAATTAAAGGAAAATTAGTTCCTACCAAGTATTGAGTACATGTACAGTAAATGAACATACTTTCCAGAAGGCCAACAATTCACAAAAAAGGTTTTTTTTTTTTTTTTTTGGTCTTATGAAGCATTCTAATTTGTTGAGATTCGTGAATTGGTGGGTTTTTGTTAAATGTGAGTCAAAATCATCACAATTAAAAGAACCAAAGACTTAAACTACTTCAGTCTGTGTGCACTGAATTTATTTAATACACGAGTTTCACAATTTGAGTTGAATTACTGAAATAAACTTTTCCACGACATTCTAATTTACTGAGATGCATATAATTGTTTTTCAGGAAAAAATATGCGGGGGTGCTATGGTCTTGCTAGCCCCACCCTAGCACAGCCCATTAATATAAATAATTTTGGATTATTTATTGATTGTTTTCGTTTTTTGTTTGTTTTAATGGTAATATCTGGCAACACCTCATCGCCGGCCCTTAAACTGACAGTAATCTAAAAAGCCCATGGGCAGGTTGTTGCTGACAGGATATGACATTCTGTAAAGGAAACGTAAAAAAATTATACATAAAAAAATATAATGATATTATCTGTCAGAAACATTATCAACACTGTCAATAACAGTTACATTTAACACTATTAGCCTACAAAGATCTGTAGAACAAGTAGGTCACAGAATAAAATTAAATATGCAAACACTAGCCATGAAGAACTCTATGCTATGCCATTCAACTGATAAAATGATCCACCCCTAAGTATTAACAAATTTTGCTGCAATAAATAGAGTATGGCCATCCCTCCAAAACAGAGAAAACATTTCACTAAAATGTATGTGTAAGGGGGTATTATAGTACAATTCACTAATTAACAAAACCTGGCTACAGTCATTTTTGTTTGTTTTATCAGAGTTAGAGCTAAACTCTGCAGAACAGCAGCACTCCAGGACTGATGTTGTCTACCCCTGCCCCGTACCAACACTTTAAAGGGCAAACTACCAAGCAGCCATAATGAGACCATGACCTGGATGACTAGAAATATTGCCCTGAAAGTGTGTTGTAGGTAGTCCACTGCAGTTGCAAGCAAGGCAAATGACTGAAATATGTTCCTGTATGTCTCAAGACTGTGTTTACTGATTTATGTGGTGAACAGGCATGGCACTTCCCAGAAACAGGTTCGGCACAGGATTCCTAAATTGCCTAAAATAACCAGGTGTTGGTTGTTTGCGCTGCGCTGAATGATCATTGTACATCAAAGTCCATGTCCCCGAGAATTGGCACGTCTTATCACCTTAATGTTAGTGCCAATATGTTAGGGATGATACTGATGAGTAAAGATGAACTGTGTCATATTTTAGGCAGATTTTGAGCTGTAATGAATCTATTGTTGAGTTGTTTCAGATTGATCATAAACTGTGATGAATCTATTGTTGTATTGTTTTTTTTTGTTTTTGTTTAATAGTGAGGAATTGTTTTTGTTTTTTTATCTTTCTGTGATTGCACAGTGCCTGCTGAAAATGTTCATGTATAAAACATCCGGTTTGTTCAATTTTATGCATATCATTTATTATGGCTGGTGACATTCTGCGAAGCTGAAGTGTTTTTTTATGCATTCAAATGCATTGAATAAGTAGTGCTCAGGTGTGGGAACGAAAATTACTTGCTAGCCACTTTTTTTCTAGTTCACTTTGTGGCTTATGAGCAATGTGATGTATTATTACTTCAAGAGAATCAAAACGGCAGGCCAAGTGAGACTGATTTGGTTTACAGGTGATTAAAAATGAGGAGTGGATGGATTTTCATCATTGTAGGGCGGTTGTGTTCACACACTTTAAACACACATTTATGTCCAAACGCCATGTTAAAGTGGAGTTTGCCTAATAGGTTCCCTAAAAAAATCAAATATTAAAACCGAGGAGCTTTGGAAGCAAATATGAAGTATTCAGTGGGGTGGCCCTTAACTGTTAGGGAACCTTGTGTGATTTTATAATTAAATATTTGACTGCTCTCATTTTTCTCTACCAATCCTCACTCTTGAAGACTGTTGGTGTTGATCAAATACAATTCGAGTCTATAATTCTCTATCATTTATTTGTGCAGATCGGCTATTTCAAAGGAAAAAAGTAAGCTCACCTTATACTGTAGACGCACGTTATTTGTCCGTATTATTTTCCTCCTCTCGCCGCTTCACTCTCCAGTCCAGCGCGTGGCGCTAAAACACTCGTTTATTTGACAAACACCATTAAACCTCAGAGGAAGAAGATTAGTTTCACCGCGCTCTCCGTTGTTTTGTTGTGATGCTGGTTTAATACAAACGGTTAGAAATGTTTCTGTGAATAGACAAATACAGTTTTTGAATCAGGTCAGTAAATATCTGTAATATCCTCACAGTCGTGACTAAGTGTTGAAGCAGGAATATCTGGAGGAGTATCATCTGAACTGAGATCTGCTGCTGTGAAGATGGAGTTTGTTAAAGAAGAGAGTGAAGAGATCACAATTGAACCAGAAACTTGGAGAATAAAACACGAGGAACCAGAAACCTGCATATCTCACGAGGAACAAGGAGGTTGGTGTTTATTCTTCATTAATCTTTAATGAATATTTGTGGTACATTCACAGATCCTTTGTGTAAAAATAAGACCTTAACTATCATTAAAATGTCTTAAATCCATGTTTCAAAGTTCTTATTTAAATGAGACAGAACGGACACTGAGGAGATATAATTATTACTTTAATTAGACTTTATTTTTCCTTTTGAAATCATAAAACAGTGTTTAACTCTGAGCGTATGAGACTGAATTTGTTTTTATGCTAGTAAGAAACCACATTTTAAGTGAAGTCGCTATAGGACTGTGGTTATATTAAATCATGTCTCAGTAGAGCATATTTGCTTGTTTCTTACTTTTCACTGTAACTTTTTTCAAGATTTAGATTTTTTTTGCACCCTCAGAATCCAGATATATTACAAATAGCGGTATCTTGGCCAAACTTTGTCTTACCATAACAAACCATACATCAATGGAAAGTTTATTTATTCAGCTTTCGGATTATGCATACATCTCACAACTAGTGGTCGAATAATATTGTTTTTTGACAGCCAATGCAGATATCTTTGAGAGCAGAGGTGGCCGATATCTTATATGTGTGTGTGTGTGTGTATATATATATATATATATATATATATGTATATGTGTGTGTATATGTATGTATATATTTTTATTTGATTTATGATTTTTATTTATTTTAATTTATTTAACATTGTTTCTCCTAATAGCATGCTCTGTGAAATCATGCACCTGATGGTATTTAACGCTGATTAGATAACCGGCCCTACTGACTAGATGCGCATTAATCATCGGCCGATATATATCGTGTAGGGATGTCCCGATCCAATCCACGACATCGGTATCGTGCCGATACTGGCCCAGAACGCGAGATCGGAGCGGAGAAAAAAAATATGATCCGATACCTAACTTATGTCCGATACCTATCCAACACAAACCATGGGAAAATCTAGCTTAAACCATCACCTAAATGCTTGAATATTAGCATTTCCCTTGCTGCGACATCCAGTTAAGCGCGCAGCCCGTTACGTGATAGCCATGTAAGCGGTGTGCAAGTATTTTAACCTTAAAGAGCAGAGTGAGCGGACTCAAACAGAAAAAGTTGTGTTTATCGATAGATTGTTAGAATATCTGTATGTGCAGTTCTTTGTTATAAATACAGTTTACAAAAGGTCACGAGGGAGCAATCCGTTTCTCATCTACTGTAAAGTTTTCGCTCCGTTCACCGCTCATCACACCACAGCTGTTACCTCCAGCGACAATCTATCCCTTTACACATATGAATGCATACTTTAATTACACTTATTTAAATATACTTAATTTAATTATACATACTTTATACATACACTACTGTGGAAAAGTCTTATGCACGTTAGTATTTTCACCCCAAAGAATGGTGTTCTCGTTATTTATATCTTTTTCTGTCGTGTGTCAGTAGAAAATATCAGTTTACATTTTCAAACTTTCATTTTGCTATTGTCAGACTGCTTGTGCATTCAAAAATCTCACTAGAATTTCATTAAAATTAATGGCAAAATGAATGTTTGGAAACTGATATTTCCTACTGACATACTACAGCAAAATATATAAATAACTGGCTTAAAACCCCTTTTTTGGGGTGAAAATACTAATGTGCCTAAGACTGTACTTTACAAATGACACTGTTGTTATTTTATAAAGAATGACCATACAGTCATTCACAGAATTGATTAAAGACAGACAGCACTCATTTTAACTAAATATCAGAGTGATTGACAGAGATACAGTAGAAACATTATGTGTGGTTTTGTATCAAACAATCACCCAGATCATGAAATACATTTATTAGCCTTAGAGTAAGGGAAGTTTGGGAAATGAGAACATCCAAGGAGCGTGTGAAAGCTATGGATTTTTTTTAATTTTATTTTTTGTGTTGTTTTTTGTTGTAATTAGTTTTTTTTTGTTGCTTTATTTTTTTAAGTATCAGTTCTGGGACCATTTAGGCACCGGTACCGTTTTAAAAGTATCGAAATGGCACCGGTATTGAAAACAACCCAAAAGATACCCAACCCTACCTGTGATCTATCACTAAAGTAGCTTAGAACCTCAAAACTTATTATAGCATATTTTTCTACTTTTGAAGGAACTAGGCTATTTACAACCCACAGCTTCACAATAATATAGAGACTGTATGACTAATTCACACACGCAATCACTTGTACTGGTACTGTGCTAACTTATCTTTATCTGATCTTTATTTATCTCTTACGCCGAACAATAATCTGTAAGAAATGTTACGAACATAGATAAAATAACTGCTGATAGTGAGCTATGATGTCAGATCGCTTTTTCAATAGGAAAAAATATCCCACCTTAAACAGTCAATCATATTTACAATACAAGCATTGTCAGTGAACTATGAGGGCAAAAAAACACAACAGAAACAAAATAATTGTTCATTAATCGTAATCGAGGTAAAATGTTCAATTAATCGAGGTTTTGATTTTTGGCCATAATCGTCCAGCCCTAGGATATAGTGAACATCTATCTGGGTATATAACGTTGAAACATTTTTATATGCTTGAACTGTTTTAGTAGGCCTGTCACGATAACTTTTTATGTGCGATATACAGGTGCTGGTCATATAATTAGAATATCATCAAAAAGTTGGTTTATTTCACTAATTCAATTCAAAAAGTGAAACTTGTATATTATATTCATTCATTACACACAGACTGACATGTACCAAATGTGTATTTATTTTAACAACTAAGGAAAATCCCAAATTCAGTATCTCAAAAAATTTGAATATTACTTAAGACCAATACAAAGAAAGGATTTTTAGAAATCTTGGCCAACTGAAAAGTATGAACATCAAAAGTATGAGCATGTACAGCACTCAATACATAGTTGGGGCTCCTTTTGCCTGAATTACTGCAGCAATGCGGCATGGCATGGAGTCGATCAGTCTGTGGCACTGCTCAGGTGTTATGAGAGCCCAGGTTGCTCTGATAGTGGCCTTCAGCTCTTCTGCATTCTTGGGTCTGGCATATCGCATCTTCCTCTTTACAATACCGCTCCTCTTTACAATACCCCCTGGTAGCTTTGGCACTGTGTGCAGGTGCCAAGTCCTGTTGGAGAATGAAATTTGCATCTACTCAGCAGCAGTCCAGTCCTTTTTGAAGCGAGACGCTTCTGACGCTGTCTGTTGTTCAAGAGTGGCTTGACACAAGGAATGCGACAGCTGAAACCCATGTCTTGCATACGTCTGTATGAAGTGGTTCTTGAAGCACTGACTCCAGCTGCAGTCCACTCTTTGTGAATCTCGCCCACATTTTTGAATGGGTTTTGTTTCACAATCCTCTCCAGGGTGCGGTTATCCCTATTGTTTGTACGCTTTTTTTCTACCACATATTTTCCTTCCCTTCGCCTCTCTATTAATGTGCTTGAACACAGAGCTCTGTGAACAGCCAGCCTCTTTTGCAATGACCTTTTGTGTCTT
Organism: Cyprinus carpio; assembly: GCF_018340385.1. Lineage (NCBI taxonomy): Eukaryota > Metazoa > Chordata > Actinopteri > Cypriniformes > Cyprinidae > Cyprinus > Cyprinus carpio. The sequence continues at coordinate 5,307,102 of NC_056599.1, forward strand.
GCCCTCCTTGTGCAAGGTGTCAATGGTCGTCTTTTGGACAACTGTCAATTCAGCAGTCTTCCCCGTGATTGTGTAGCCTACAGAACTAGACTGAGAGACCATTTAAAGGCCCTTGCAGGTGTTTTGAGTTAATCAGCTGATTAGAGTGTGGCACCAGGTGTCTTCAATATTGAACCTTTTCACAATATTCTAATTTTATGAGATACTGAATTTGGGATTTTCCTTAGTTGTCAGTTATAATCAGCAAAATTAAAAGAAATAAACATTTGAAATATATCAGTCTGTGTGTAATGAATGAATGTTATATACAAGTTTCACTTTTTGAACAAACAATTAACAAAGTGCAGGTCCAGCTTCGGAGCACAACTGCAGGTTAAGGACGTAAGCTCCTCTTCCAACAAAGCCCAGACACCTTAAATAGAGTCCCAAATTGGTAACTGGTGTAGATCCTTATCTAGTAACCTATAAAAGCAAAGAAAAATGGAACAGAAAAGAAATCCAAAACAAAACCATAACACCTCCCCCCTTTTAAAAGGGAGAGATCCCATTAGAAACCAATAAAACCAATAACAGGAAAGAAAAGAGGAAAGAAGGGTTTCAGAATCTTCTCAACCACATGGGGCACGAGACAAAGCATCAGCCAAGATGTTGTCTGCCCCTTTCACATGACGAATCTCCAAAGAGGAAGGCTGTAAGAAAAGGGACCACCTAAACAAACACTGGTTAGGATTCTGCAGCGAGTGAAGAATAGTAAGGGGGTTATGGTCTTTGTATACCACAGTTGGCATAGTCCCACAAGACACATAAAACTTGGAAATGTTGCAGAACCCAAATCAAAGCTAAAGCCTCTTTTTCGATAGTGGAATAATTGGGCTGATATAAATAGAACTTTCATGAAAAATAACTTATAGGGAGATCGATATCATCCTCATCAGTCGCAACAAAACGGCTCCTGCTCCAACCTGACTAGCATCTCCAACATCTATATCGTCTTCAATCAAGTGTGTCCGAGAAGGAGTATCTGAAAAGAGACCTGAAAATTCAGTCAACATAGACTTCAAATCAGATTGTTGTTCACAAGATAGATGTTTTAATAACTTTCAATTCAATTCAAGTTTATTTGTATAGCGCTTTTTACGATACAGATCATTGCAAAGCAACTTTACAGAAAAATTAAGTTTCTACAATATTTAGTAGTAGCTTATCAGTGGTGACTGTCAGTTTATGTGCATACGCCAGAAATGTTCAGAAAAATCAATAAAAGACGTAAACAAATAGACGATTAACACTATTAACAGCAATTATGCAATCAAACTTATAGCAAAATGTAGTAGTCTGTATGTTGTCTCTGGGTTAGCATCATCTGAAGACCTCTGAGGGGTTGGCATCATCTCTTCTCAGGTGTTCTGGATCCAGACTGGAGCTCGTGTAAATCCTAGTTACCACGGGATGTAAATCCCGTGGCAAAACAGAGAAACAAATAGAGACATAATTAGCGTAGCTGCTGTTCCAGCCAAGTAAAATTAATTAGTTTAACCCAAGTTAAAGAATAATAATGCGCATTTGATCAGATATAACTGCAGTCCAAAATTATGAGATGAATTATTTGAATGCTTGGCCAAAGAGGTGTGTTTTTAATCTAGATTTAAACAGAGGAAGTGTGTCTGAACCCTGAACATTATCAGGAAGGCTATTCCAGGAGTTTGGGAGCCAAATGCGAAAAAGCTCTACCTCCTTTAGTGGACTTTGCTATCCTAGGTACTATCAAAAGTCCAGCGTTTTGTGACCTTAGGGAGCGTGATGGGTTGTAGAGTGGTAGAAGACTAGTTAGGTACGCAGGAGCTAAGCCATTAAGGGCCTTATAAGTAAGTAATAATATTTTGTAACTGATACGGAACTTAATAGGTAGTCAGTGTAGAGACTGTAAAATTGGGGTAATATGATCATATTTTCTTGACCTGGTAAGGACTCTAGCCGCTGCATTTTGGACTACCTGTAGCTTGTTTATTGAGGATGCAGGACAACCACCTAGCAGTGCATTACAATAGTCCAGGCTAGAGGTCATGAATGCATGAACTAGCTTTTCTCTTGATCAGGAACAGGTAACATGTTTCTTAGCTTGGCAATGTTTCTAAGATGGAAGAATGCTGTTTTTGTAACATGGGAAATATGATTTTCAAAAGACAAGTTACTGTCTAATATAACACCTAGATTTTTGACAGTAGAGGAAGTAACCGTACATCCGTCTAATTGCAAATTGTAATCTACGAGATTCTGTGTAATGTTTTCTGGTCCAATAAGTAATATCTCTGTCTTATCTGAATTTAATAGGAGAAAATTATTGGTCATCCAATCTTTTACATTTTTAACACACTCTGCTAGCTTAGATAGTTTTGAAGTTTCACCTGGTCTTGTTGAGATATATAGTTGAGTATCATCTGCATAAAAATGGAAACTAATTCCGTATTTTCTAATAATATTACCAAGGGGCAACATGCATATTGAAAATAGCAGAGGACCTAGGACAGATCCTTGTGGCACTCCATATTTTACTGGTGATAATTGAGATGACTCCCCATTTAGATAAACAAAGTGGTAGCGATCGGACAGGTAGGATCTAAACCATCTTAAAGCCTGCCCTTGGATACCTGTATAGTTTTGTAATCTATCTATGAGTATGTTGTGATCTATGGTGTCGAACGCAGCACTAAGATCAAGTAAAACTAGCAATGAGATGCAGCCTTGGTCTGATGCAAGAAGCAAGTCATTTGTAATTTTAACAAGTGCAGTTTCTGTGCTATGATGGGGCCTGAAACCCGACTGAAATTGTTCATAGAGATCATTTTTTTTGCAGGTAGGAGCACAATTGAGCAGACACAACTTTTTCTAAAATTTTAGACATAAAGGGAAGATTTGAAATGGGTCTGTAATTTGCCAGTTCACTAGGATCTAGTTGTGGTTTCTTAATAAGAGGCTTAATAACCGCCAGCTTGAATGGTTTTGGGACATGACCTAAAGATAACGACGAGTTAATAATATTGAGAAGCGGTTTTTCTGCTACAGGTAACAACATTTTCAGTAATTTAGTGGGTACAGGATCTAATAAACATGTTGTTGGTTTAGATTCAGTGATAAGTTTATTTAGCTCTTCCTGTCCTATAATTGTAAAGCACTGCAGTTTATCTTTGGGTGCGATGGATAAAACTAAAGTATTAGATGCTGTGAAATCTACATTTGTTGTTGTATTTCTGATGTTATCTATTTTATCAGTGAAGAAATTCATAAAGTCATTACTATTTAACTGTGAGGGTATATTTAGATCGGGTGGCGTCTGGTTATTTGTTAATCTAGCCACTGTGCTAAATAAAAACCTTGGATTGTTTTGGTTGTTTTCTATGAGTTTTTGGATATGCTCGGCCCTGGCAGTTTTTAGAGCCTGTCTATAGCTGGACATACTGTTTTTCCACGCAATTCTAAAAACTTCCAAGTTAGAATTATCTCCATTTGCGCTCAAGACTATGAGTTTCTTTCTTGAGAGAGTGGGTATTACTGTTGTACCATGGCACAGTACGTTTTTCTCTAACCTTTTTCAATTTGATGGGGGCAACAGCTTCTAATGTATTAGAGAAGATAGTGCCCATGTTGCCAGTCATTTTGTCTAGTTCATGCGTATTTATGGGTACACAGAGCAGTTGAGATAAATCAGGCAGGTTATTTGCGAAGATAGTGCCCATGTTGCCAGTCATTTTGTCTAGTTCATGCGTATTTATGGGTTATATAGTTATTATCATCAATACGCAAAATGCACGATACAAGGAAATGGTCAGTAACATCATCACTTTGAGGTACGATATCTATGTCAGTAAGATCGATTCCATGCGATATAATTAAATCTAGCGTATGATTAAAACGATGAGTGGGCCCGGTGACATTTTGCTTTACTCCAAAACAGTTTAATAAGTTTGTAAACGCAAGTCCTAATGCATCATTTGTATGAATGTTAAAATCTCCGAAAATTAGCACTTTATCAACGGTAACCAACAGGTCTGAGAGGAAATCTCCAAATTCTTTTAGGAATTCTGTATATGGCCCTGGTGGTCTATACACAGTAGCCAGAGAAAGGGATACAATAGATTTCTTTTGCATATCTGACAGTGTAACATTAAGCATAAGTATTTCAAATGATTTAAACCTGTATCCTGTTTTCTGGGTAACACTGAGAATATCACTATATATTGTTGCAACACCTCCCCCACGACCAGTCTGACGGGGCTCATGTTTATAACAGTAGTTTGGTGGAGTAGACTCATTTAGACCAATATAATCATTTGGTTTGAGCCAGGTTTCAGTCAAGCAGAGTACATCAAAACTATTATCTGTGATCATTTCATTTACAATAACTGCTTTGGGTGTGAGTGATCCAATGTTTATGAGCCCAAACTTTAAAAATTGTTTTTGTTCATTTATTTTATGTTTTTCTGGTTTAATCACGATAAGATATTTTTTAGATCCTACATTAAATTTATGTTTTGACCTCACTATTCGGGGAACAGACACAGTCTTAATAGATTGGACAGCGCAAGTACTTCTAACATTTAAGCGGGTAGAACAAAAGCCATCATAGCAGTTATTTGAAAATTGGCTTACTAGTCAAATGGAGCTTAGAGTCCTGGAGATGTTGTCCGAGAGCAGCTCCGCTCCGACTCTGCTGGGGTGCAGGCCATCAGCGCGGAAAAAGCCTAGGTCGCTCCCAGAAAAGATTCCAATTATTAACAAAGAGCAGTTTCTGTTCTTTACACCATGACAATAACCATTCATTTAGTGGAAAAAGTCTACTGAACCTTTCGTGTCCTCGTCGATACGTGGGCAGTGGTCCTGACACAGTGATCGTCGCCGCGGGCGTCGTGCTGCGAACCGTCTCGATCAGGATCCTGAAGTCCCTCTTCAGCGTCTCCGTCTGCTGCTGCGTGGTGTCGTTAACCCCAGCGTGAAGCACGACCGCTCTGGGGCTCTCGTCGGCCTTCAGGATCGCGGGTATCTGCGCAGAAACATCGAGAACACGAGCACCAGGGAAACAGTGAGTGTGCACTTTACCTTCGGCTAACGTAGCACGGACGTGTCGGACGATGGAGTGGCCTTCAGGATCGCGGGTATCTTTGCGTCTAGCGGAGGGGAGAGAAGCAGTTCCGTGTGGAGATCTCGAAGACCGGAGGGGGAGAAGTCGTCGCCCGGGGCCTGGCTCGCGTCCTCCGCTGCGGATGCACCCAGGGTCCGTGGTGTCCCGGCGCCGGAGTGAAGGACATCTGGGAAGATCGCGTCCTGTGTGCACCGGGCCTGTGCAGAGAAACACACGGGGTGGAGGTGGTGGGACTGTTAGCAGCGCGCTGTATACTTACCCTGGACTTGTGAGCGTCAGCCCGGGAGGTTTCCAGCGCGGCTCTCTGCTCTCTCAGCTGGGCCTGCCTCTGCTCCAGGGCCCGAATCTGCTTCTCCACGGCCTCCAGCTCGAGCTGCACCGAATGCATCTCGAACGTGTCGTCACCTGCACTCAAAGGTAGACAAACATCCGCCATTTAAGCAAGTTACAGTGAGTAAAGCAATTGTAATTTGTGTGAATAGAGTATTAGCGATGCACGCGGGTTTAGCGACAACCACACTGGTGATGCTAATGGGCTATAAGCTACTAGCGGACTCGGGAAATCTAAATAAAACTAGTGATAACAAGGCGCGCTGATTGTTTTTGTTGTAGAATACGATAGGGGATATATTCACACGTTATAGAAATGAAAATGATGGTGTATAAAATAGATTTCAACAATAAAAAAATAGACGATAGAGAAATAACGTGACGGAGCTCAAACTAGAGGCATACGACAGCAACAAACAGGAAGTGACGTCAATGAACTCACTCCAATAACTCTTCTAAATTAGCCAAGGTTTCAGAGTTTTTTAGACGAGGTTGTAAATTTACATCATCAGGTTTCACATCCTGTTCCCATTCACCTGTAGGAGTCAAATTGGCTAAGGCAACAGAGGAAGGAATTACCTTAGACGCAACATTACGAGCATAAAAAGACTTTAATAAAAAAATTCACATGGCACAACTGAGTATGCTTCCTGCGCTCAGGGGTAGAAAGTATATAATTTTGATCCGACATTTTTCCAAGCACAGTGTAAGGTCCTGAAAATTTCGCACAAAAAGGAGAATCCGGTAAAGGAAACATAGCGAACACCTGATCTCCTGGGCTAAACATGCGAATCTCTGACTTGTGATCAAACCAACATTTCATCTTTTCCTGGGTTTTCCCCAATTTTTCTCTTGCCAATTCCCGAGCCAGAACTAAAGTCGGTGAAAACCATGTATATACTGGATCAAACTCTGTGGTGGCTCCTCCTGTAGAGCACCATCACACAGTACTACCAACGGTCCCCGTACTCTATGTCCAAAGACTAACTGATTGGGACTAAATCCCAAACTGTCTTGGATGACCTCACGTGCAGCCAACAGCAACCACGGTAAGCCTTCCTCCCAGTCACCCTTAAACTCAGTGCAATATACCCTCAACAAAGATTTCAACGTCTGGTGGAAGTGCTCTAAAGCACCCTGACTTTCAGCATGGTACGCACTTGATCTATTGTGTCTAATCCATAGACTGTAAAAACATGGACGTAGTGTCCGTGATGTCACCCGTAGACTCCTGAAGAGCGTTTTTGAAGCTCAAAGTGTGCAGAGCGGGCCGTCGCCATCTTGGCAGCATATCACCGCACGACTCTCCTGGACTATCGAAAATGGGCAAAAAGGCGGGAGCTAGTTGCTGAAGCCACGCCCACCTAGCTCGACGTCACTGTCAGCAGCGGCAATCCGTCTGTCACTCAAGTGGCCGCGCCCTTAATTATGCAGAACTTTAAGGCTTAATATAATTTAAACGGATGAGTTATAAAAAAAAAATCATCCCCCTCAAAGTTGTCATGAAGGGCAAAATAGCAATATAGACCAAAATAATTTTTTGAACCAAGCTGTAAACATGTTTTTTTTTCTACTGTAAAGTTGGGCATTTTAACATGGGGAGTCTATGGGACTGAGATCATATTTGTAAACTGGCGCAGTTTTTTTTTAAATACACCTTTAACATGAGTCAGTCAAGCTTTATAATAATCAAGTATTATTTAATATAACTTAAGTAATTAGAAGTAAATTTGATAACCATGTTTGAATGCATATTAGTCATTATAACTGAACATTTTAACTTGAGAGGTGGTTGTTTTTTCTGTCATTCAATGTTTTTCTGACAAAAAGAAATGGGGAAAAAACTAACAAAAATACTGATAGGATAATAATGATACAAATTCTAATAATAAGAACTATAAAACACACAAAGGATTACTAAGGATTAATGAGCTGCTGGATTAAAGAATATTTATCAGGTTGTGTGCGTTCACTTGAACTGATTTGCTGAAATCAAAACAGGGATGATAATAGGTGAGCGCCAGCCAATGGGACTTCCATAGGAATGCCATTATTTTGACAGTAACAAAGAATATTGTTTAAATGTAGCACGTCAATTCTCATTCACTCTCTCACTGTGTGTGTGTGAGAGAAATCGACGGTGATTTGTGCGCCTTCACACTAGAGTTTACGGTACATCAAATAAAGGTGCGCTGCATATCCATTGAGATGAACTGAGAAATATCACTGATCGCTTGACGGAGAGTGAAACTCCGAAGCCCTCAGTCAGAGTAAGAGTGTTTGCGAGTGAAAATATATCTGTGCTAAACTTATACTTAGCCTCCAACTCACACACTGGATGTTTCTGGATGAACAGACAGTAGTGCAAGTGATAACCAGTTTACTGTTTTTTGCTTGTTGTAAATAAATCAGTCAGAAGTAGTGGTGAAGAGGTGGGGGAGTCTGTGTGTATGGTGTGGGGGGGTATCAGAGGGCAGAGGGCAGCAAGGAGACAGCTGCAGGGAAAAAGGCTCTTGAAGCGCCTCCCGGAGGGCAGGAGGTTAAACAGTCCATGGTCAGGGTGAGAGGAGTCCTTGAGAATGCTGCAAGCTTGATGTAGACAGCTTTCCTCTGGATGTCCTCCATAGTCAAGTCAAGTCACCTTTATTTATATAACGCTTTAAACAAAAAAACATTGCGTCAAAGCAGCTGAATAACATTCATTAGGAAAACAGTGCGTCAATAATGCAAAATTAGTTAAAGGCAGTTCATCATTGAATTCAGTGATGTCATCTCAGTTCAGTTTAAATAGTGTCTGTGCATTCATTTGCAATCAAGTCAATGATATCGCTGTAAATGAAGTGACCCCAACTAAGCAAGCCAGAGGCAACAGCGGCAATGAACCAAAACTCCATCGGTGACAGAATGGAGAAAAAAATCCTTGGGAGAAACCAGGCTCAGTTGGGTGGCCAGTTCTCCTCTGACCAGACGAAACCAGCAGTTCAATTCCAGGCTGCAGCAAAGTCAGATTGGCAGAAGAATCATCTGTTTCCTGTGGTCTTGTCCCGGTGGTCGTCTGAGACAAGGTCTTTACAGGGGATCTGTATCTGGGCTTTAGTTGTCCTGGTCTCCACTGTCTCCACTGGCTGTAGAGGTCCTCACTAGGTGCTGATCCACCATCTGGGCTGGATACATACTGGATCCGGGTGACTGCAGTGACCCTCTTATCTGGAATAAGTGAGAAACAGACTAATATTAACGTAGATGCCATTCTTCTAATGATGTAGTAAGTACATCGGGTTTTATGGGAAGTGTTCCCGGTTCCGGTTTACCTAATTAATGCAGCCTAAAAATCCTTAAACGGATTTGCATATTAGAAGCACATTAGTGTGTTATGTGTAAGCCAGGTTAAAGAGATGGGTCTTTAATCTAGATTTAAACTGCAAGAGTGTGTCTGCCTCCCAAACAATGTTAGGTAGGTTATTCCAGAGTTTAGGTGACAAATAGGAAAAGGATCTGCCGCCCACAGTTGATTTTGATATTCTAGGTATTATCAAATTGCCTGAGTTTTGAGAACGCAGCGGACGTGTAGGATTATAATGTAACAAGAGCTCATTGAAATACTGAGGTGCTCAAACATTCAGGGCTTTATAAGTAATAAGCAATATTTTAAAATCTATACGATGTTTGATAGGGAGCCAGTGCAGTGTTGACAGGACCGGGCTTATATGTTCATACTTCCTGGTTCTAGTAAGAACTCTTGCTGCTGCATTTTGGACTAGCTGTAGTTTGTTTACTAAGTGTGCAGAACAACCACCCAATAGAGCATTACAATAATCTAACCTTGAGGTCATGAATGCATGGATTAACATTTCTGCGTTTGACATTAAGAGCATAGGCCGTAATTTAGATATATTTTTTTGAGATGGAAAAATGCAGTTTTACAAATGCTAGAAACGTGGCTTTCTAAGCAAAGATTGCTATCAAATTACACACGTAGGTTTCTAACTGATGAAGAAGAATTGACAGAGCAGCCATCAAGTCTTAGACAGTGTTCTAGGTTATTACATGCAGTTTTTAGGTCCTATAATTAACACCTCTGTCTTTTCAGAATTTAGCAGTAAGAAATTACTCGTCATCCAGTTTTTTATATCGACTATGCATTCCATTCCATAGCAGGAAGTGGTGTCCCTGTGATGTGTCAGGCAGTTTTCACCACCCTCTGCAGTGCCTTGCGGTCAGCAGCTGAGCAGTTCCCATACCAGACTGTGATGCAACTGGTCAGGATGCTCTCAATCGCACACCGGTAGAAGTTCACCAGGATGGCTGAAGACAGCTGGTTCTTCTTTAGTGTCCTGAGGAAGAAGAGGCGCTGGTGAGCCATCTTGACCAGACTGAAGGTGTTTGTGGTCCAGGACAGGTCCTCCGTGATGGTGGTTCCCAGGAACTTGAAGCTGGAGACACGTTCAACAACCACCCTGTTAATGTGGATTGGGTCATGCGTGCTTCTTTTCTCCTTCCTGAAGTCCACAATGAGCTCCTTTGTTTTACTGGTGTTAAGGAGCAGGTTATTGTCAGCGCACCATATGGCCAGGTGCTGTACCTCTTCCCTGTAGGCAGTCATATCGTTGTTACTAATGAGGCCAATCACCGTGGTGTCATCTGCAAACTTAATGATGGAGTTGGATCCATACACAGGCTTGCAGTCATGGGTGTAAAGGGAGTAAAGGAATGGGCTCAGCACACAGCCCTGTGGTATGCCGGTGTTTAGTGTGATGGTGGTGGAGTGGGTGTGGCCTGACCTAACATGCTGAGGTCTGTTGGTCAGAAAGTCCATAATCCAGTTGCAGAGGGAGGTGTTAATGTCCAGGTCTCCAAGTTTTGTGCTCAGCTTGGAGGGAATGACTGTGTTAAATGCTGAACTGAAGTCACTATGTGGATGCAGTATTTGAGGTGTGCTAGGACCAGTCGCTCAATGCACTAATGATGGGTGTAAGTGCTACGGGACGATAGTCATTCAGGCACATTGGGGAGGAGTGTTTCGCCACTGGCACAATGGTTGGCACAGTTGTTGTGCACATGTTGGCACAGTTGCTTGGGTGAGGGACCGGTTGAAAATGTCTGTGAAGACCCCTGCAAGCTGCTCTGCACATGCCCTAAGCACTCGTCTGGGCCAGCAGCCTTGCGTGCACTGATCCGGCTCAATGCAGTGTGGACATCTGTGGTGGTGAGTTTGAGAGGTTGGTGGTCTGCTGAGGGTGTGATTTTGGTTGCCGTCTCCTTGCTGTCGCTGTTGAAGCGAGCATAAAAGTAATTTAGCTGGTTAAGGAAGGAGACGTCCATGACCGTTGGAGTGGAGTTGCTTGACTTGTAGTCACTGATGACCTGGATGCCCTGCCACATGCGTCGGGGGTCAAAACTGTTCCTCTACCTTCAGCTTGTAGCAGTACTTGGCCTTTTTGATGCCCCTTTTCAGGTTAGCCCTGGATTTGCTGTAGGCCTGAGCGTCATCTGACCAGAAGGCAGTGTTGCGGGCTTTCAGCAGAAGTCGCACCTCCTTGTTCATTCACGGCTTCTGATTAGGGTATGTTGTGATCTGTTTTTCTGTTGTAACACTGTCAATGGTGGTGTTGATGTAATTTAGTACAGAGGAGATATAGATATCAATGTCCGTGTGAGAGCCACAGGCAGCCTGAGAAGCAAACATACTCCAATCCATGTATTGAAATCTATCCTGAAGTAAAGAGTAATATTAGACATCATTTAGTCACCATAATGAATTTGAGTGATTTACTCGCAATGTAGAGGGTTGGGATACCAAAAATAGATATAAACTGGGACAATGCTCTTACAACTGATCGAGTAGTGATTGAACACAAAGGATATGCCGCAGGATAATGAGTGCTCTGACACATCACTGTCAGTAGATACACACTACCAGACTTTGAAGGCGGTAAAGGCCCAACACAATCAACCCAAAGATGTTGAAATGGCTGTTCCATAACAGGTATGGGATATAAAGACACAGGCTTTATAGTTTGATTTGGTTTTCCAGTTAGCTGGCAGGTTGTACAAGTCTTAATAAACTGTCTTACATCACCCTTAATACGAGGCCAGTAAAAATACTGCAGCAAATTTTTATAGGTCTTATTAATACCAGAATGACCTGACAGTATTTCGCAAAGGTACAGGCACAACTACCTTTTTGACTGGTTTAGTCCAACCTCCCTCTGCGTTAAAAGTCCACTTCTGCAATAGTACCTCATTTTTAAGGAAGTACCCATTAACTGAACTCTCTTCTAACTCTGGAGACAAAATGGCATCAAAAAGAGACTTCAAAGATGGATCTTTTCTCTGAGCAGAAACCTAGACCTGATGAGAAACAGAAGGTAAAGCAAGGAGACCAGGTATTACCCTCTGTGAATTCACAAGGTCCTTATCGTTCAGTTTTGCATCAGTTGTTTTTTTTACTCATTGTACGCGTGAGTGCACATGAAATGAATACCTCTGGATACTGCTGTGAGATATACATGTCACCCAATGAAGCAGGACAAGCAGTAACCACAGGTGGAGATGGAACATCATTAGCATATTTCATCCGACCAATAAAAGAAAAGTGTTTTTAATACAAAAAAGTCAGCCTTCAAATAATTATGTTCAGTTATGCACTCAATACTTGGTCGGGAATCCTTTTGCAGAAATAACTGCTTCAATGCGGCGTGGCATGGAGGCAATCAGCCTGTGGCACTGCTGAGGTGTTATGGAGGCCCAGGATGCTTCGATAGCGGCCTTAAGCTCATCCAGAGTGTTGGGTCTTGCGTCTCTCAACTTTCTCTTCACAATATCCCACAGATTCTCTATGGGGTTCAGGTCAGGAGAGTTGGCAGGCCAATTGAGCACAGTAATACCATGGTCAGTAAACCATTTACCAGTGGTTTTGGCACTGTGAGCAGGTGCCAGGATGTGCTGAAAAACTAAATCTTCATCTCCATAAAGCTTTTCAGCAGATGGAAGCATGAAGTGCTCCAAAATCTCCTGATAGCTAGCTGCATTGACCCTGCCCTTGATAAAACACAGTGGACCAACACCAGCAGCTGACATGGCACCCCAGACCATCACTGACTGTGGGTACTTGACACTGGACTTCAGGCATTTTGGTATTTCCTTCTCCCCAGTCTTCCTCCAGACTCTGGCACCTTGATTTCCGAATGACATGCAAAATTAGCTTTCAGCCGGAAAAAAGTACTTTGGACCACTGAGCAACAGTCCAGTGCTGCTTCTCTGTAGCCCAGGTCAGGCGCTTCTGCCGCTGTTTCTGGTTCAAAAGCACACGCTTGTGCACGGTGGCTCTGGATGTTTCTACTCCAGACTCAGTCCACTGCTTCCGCAGGTCCCCCAAGGTCTGACCGGCCATAAATCGGAACCGGCCGGTTTTTGCTTAAAATACGCGATCGGCAATCGGCCAGTTTTTGGTATTTTTTCAGCTGATTTTTCCGGAAGTGCGCCTGCATGCACAGACTACATTATAATCATTCGCTATCATGTCATTTGTGTGGAAGTATTTTGAAATCTGTGCGCAGGACACGGGCAGTCGTTCAGCACTGGAAGTGCAGAGTTACATGTCTGAGGCACAGATAGCAGGAAGTGAACAGCCGCTGGTGTACTGGCGCACAAATAAGAGCTCCTTTCCTGCGCTCGCTGAAGCTGCGCGAGAATACTGTATCTGTCCGCGCCCTACACAATCGCAGACAGTGAAGGGATGTTCAGCTCAACCTCTCGTGTGTTGGATGAACGAAACGGACTAAACTGTGACAAAACTGAAATGCGTTTTTTTTTTTTTTGTAAAGTAGAACTTGCATACACTTTTGAAAAGCCAGAGGTAAACGTCAGTTCTGTATAAGATGATTTTTTTTTTTTTTACCTTAAAATTACATTGACTTAATTTGATTTAAAAATCACCTGCTGTAGCACACTGAAAAAAAGTTTCATTCATCCAATTAAAATTTTTTAGGGTAATGATTCACATCTATATTTTTTTTTAACTTAAGCCAATAGTTATTTATTTTTCATTGGCTCCAGTAAAAAAAAATACAGATGTGAATCATTACCCTATTTTTTTTTTTTTTTTTTTTTTTAATTGGATGAATGAAACACTTTGCATCTTAGTTTTATTCGCACCAACATGATTTTAACATTTTGGAATAATTTATTTATATAGCATACTTTTATTTAGTCTCACTGGTAAAGACCTTTTTTATTTAAAACCAAATGTAAAAACTAAAACAAATACTGAATGCTGATTAAGAAACATCTTATTGAATGTGTGTTGATTGTGTTGTTGCCTTTAATTTCACATGGTTACAGTTAATCTTTTCATTTAAGGCCTGTTCTATGTAGTTTCAACCCAATTCAAAAACAAAAGCTAAATGCTGATGTCTGTACCATCTATGTTTGTATTGAATGTAGGCTACTAACTGTGCAGTCACTGCCGTTAATTTCAGATGGTTACGGTTATTGTTTGGCCTATTGAATACCAAATAAACATCTTGTTTATGTATATTTTCCTTCTTTCTTGTTTGTTGCTTAAAGAAAAAAAAAATCGGAAATCGGTATCGGAATCGGCAATGGAAAATCATGATCGGTGCATCCCTAGCATTTTGTCCATATAAATGTGTAATTCAGTGCTATAATTTGACATGACCGGCTGAAGTTGGACAGGCACTGTGGGCAGACCCGACTAATCGATAATGAGAATCATTGCCAGTGATTTTCTTTATTGATAACAATCGATTTTATTGATTAGTTGTTGCAGCCCTAATTAAATTACAGGAAACCATCAAAAAACAAACCCTGTTTGCTTGAGCTCTCAATCTATAGTGTTTCTTTATAAAATGACATCGCCAGCTACTGGCCTGGCAGCATAATGCAGTGTTTTTAGACATTTTCATGGATCTGTGTTAAAATGGGACAGTTTTGACATAATTTTCATCTGTACACAAATATTTTATCCTTTTACTTTTCAAACTTACCAATTGATTTTCGTGTTTATAATGATTTAATTTTAGGACTGATGAAAATGAAAGAAGAAAGACGAGATCTGAAAGAAGTGGATGAGAAATATCTGGATAAGAATGTTCCTGATGTCAATGAGGAAAAATCTGCGAGTTGCAGCATTAAAAAAACAGAAATCAAAAGGCCTTTCAGCTGCTCTCAGTGTGGAAACACTTTCACATGTAACAGAAATCTTAAGGATCACATGTTAATTCATGATGGAAAAAAGCCTGTCTTGTGCTCTCAGTGTGGAAAAAGGTTCACATGTAACAGAAATCTTAAGAATCACATGGTAATTCATGATGGGATAAAGCCTTTCAACTGCTCTCAGTGTGGAAAGAGTTTTACACAGAAAGCAAGCTTAAAGAATCACATGTTAATTCATGCTGGGATAAAGCCTTTCAGCTGCTCTCAGTGTGGAAAGAGTTTTATACAGAAAATACAACTTAAGAATCATTTGTTAACTCACACTTCAGAAAAGCCTTACAGCTGCTCTCAGTGTGAAAAGAGTTTCACATGTAAATCAAGCCTTGAGAACCACATGTTAATCCATACTGGGATAAAGCCTTTCATCTGCTCTCAGTGTGGAAAGAGTTTTACATATAAAGTAAACCTTGAGAACCACATGTTAATACATACTGGAAAAAAGCCTTTCATCTGCTCTGAGTGTGGAAAGAGTTTTACAACCAAATTATCCCTTAAGAGGCACATGGTAATTCATACTGGGAAAAAGCCTTTTTCCTGCTCTCAGTGTGGAAAGTGTTTTACAACCAAAGTACACCTTAAGAGGCACATGGTAATTCATGATGGGATAAAGCCTTTCAGCTGCTCTCAGTGCGGAAGGAGTTTTACACATAACTCAAGCCTTAAGAGGCACATGTTTATACATTCTAGAAAAAAGTCTTTCTCCTGCTCTCAATGTGGAAAGACTTTTACACAAAAAGGACAACTTAAGACTCATTTGGTAGCTCACACTTCATAAAAGCCTTTCATCTGGTCTCTCAGTGTGGAAAGTCTTTGGCATGTAAAGGATACCTTGAGAATAACATGTTAAAGGGGTCATTGAATTCCCATTTTCCACAAGTTTATATGATTCTTTAGGGTCTTAATAAAAAGTCTATAACATTGGTTAAAATTTCTCAACTGTACTGTAAAACAACACCATTTTTACCCTCTCAAAAACAGCTCTGTTCACAGCGAGCCATTTCGGTGCATGTTCCTTTAAATGCTAATGAGCTGTGTTCACCCCTCCTCTCGCTTCAGTGGGGCGATAAGCCACTCTCGTGAGACTAAACTTTAGCTACATTAAGCTGCCAAACTTGCTAACTAGCACATTATCAGGAAAGGCGATTCGCAATGATTCATAAAAAATAAATGAATAAAAACTTATACTCACTTCAGTTGGTGAAGCTGGATCGCAAACATAGACGTTTATGTAGATTGGGGCACATTAACTTCAAAAACAAAATCAAGTCTTCAGATGTCAGAGTAAATGACGACTGCGGTGTTTATATTTACATTCAATTCAAGTTTATTTGAATAGTACTTTTCACGATACCCATCATTGCAAAGCAGCTTTACAGAAAATATTAACTTTCTACATTACATTTAGGCTCAGGTTATTGGTGGTGACTATGGCAGAAAGGTTCAGTAAGAATCATGCAGTTAGTTACAAATTACACGTAATCAAACAGACAGTGAACACTTTTAACGGCAATGATTATATGTTGCGATTAAACTTTGCAATTGCAATTAAACATTGTGATTAAGCAAAATTCGGGATGCAAGTCCCGTGACAGAAACAGAGAAGCAAACAGACAAAATTATTGTAGCTGCTATTCCATCTAAGCAAAGATGATGTGTTCAACCCAAGCAAAAGAATGAAAATGTGCATTTGATCAGATATAGCTGAAGTTACATACATTGTGTAAATGCTTGGCTAAAAAATTTCTTTAATCTAGATTTAAACCGAGAGAGCTTGTCTGAACCCTGAACGTTATTAGATCTATTACGACATCCAACTACTGTACTCCTCTATCGCTTAGGTGACAGTCTTAGCTGGAGCCTGGTTCTTTGTGATGTCACACAGCCAAGAATTTGTACACGCTTTGATCTGAGAAAGGGGTTATGATATATGGGGATTAAAATCATCATTTATCATTGTAGGGTGGTTGTGTTCACACACTGCCAACACACAATTAAGTTCAAACAATATGTTAAAGTGAATTTTGCATCCAATGACCCCTTTAAATGTATTATTCATTGTATCAACAATGTAGCAGTTTAGAGCAAATCAGACAATTTAAGATTCAAACAGAACAGTGTTAAAACGCAAAGAGCTGAATTCCACAAAGAGGCTCAAGACAACAGGTGATCATAAATCAGATCCCATCACCAGCCTGAAGTAACCCTAACCAACCAACTCTTTCAACTGAGAACAGCTTGCTGCATTAAAACAAAAGAACACTTACTGATAATTCAACTCAGGAAGGAGATTGTCAAATTCGGGGCAAGTAACCAAGATTAATGGTCAAAGAGACACACAGCATGACCATCACATGTAAATCCATGATAGAAATCAAGAGCTAAAGACTTCCTCCGAATGACTTCCACCTAGAAGACAAGAACCAGACTAAGATTCTTTCAAGACCCTTTTGACCTTTTGTTCCTCACAGAACACACTCTCACATTAACAGAACGACACAGAGAGTGCATCAGATCAATCAAAATGATGCTAAAAAGACTAATGAAGAAATAGCATTCTGATGCATAACTCCATATGATGAATGTAAACAACACATTGGACTATGATGTTCTAATCACTGATTGTGTATGTCATTTTTAATAACTATTGAACAGTTCATAGGTTTCTATTCATGTTTGGTATGTTTGTGTTTGAGAATTCAACATATCATATTCTTGTCATAGAAATCATGTGTAAATTATACTCTGCTTGCGATGGGAAATTCAGACTTTGTGACTCGCTGATTTGTGTATTGGGAGGTGAAACATTGCAACCCCCCGAAATAAGACGATGTCTATTTGGTCAAAACACCTTTTGACATGTGTCCCACTGATGAGATTAAAAACTCAGAACACCAACAAATGTAGCATTTTTGGGGTTTTTGCTACCATTTTTTTTTCTTTTTTTTTTGGCTTTGTGCCTTTTTGCCACTGTTTTTTGTTCTTCAAGCTCTCTTCCAGCGGGCTTTGGCCTGCATGCCTGCTGCTACTCAACCACCATGAGTCTTTTATCAGTTTTTATTTCTTCTAGATCAGTTTCTTTCTTTTCCTGTTTAGAGTTTTGTGTTCTAAGTTTTGCCACAAAGCCATGTCAGACGTTGTCTGCACCAGCTTTAAAACCTCAACCAGCGTACACGACTCCACACCATCCTTCAGCCAACACCCAAGACATCACTTCCAATGACTACTGAACTTCCAGCCAATCAACAACCTACAGAAACCCCTTTCTGCAGCCATGCCATACAAAATGAATTCCCTTAAAAACAAAGGCAACACAAGCACAACCTCAAGATTCTTGCTGAACTGGTGCATTTAATATAAAGTTTAATAGCCTCACGGAGAAACTCAATGCGAGGGTTTCTTGATTAAAGGCTCAGGTCTAAGCAATTGCCTATATTGCTATAAACATGGGATTTCACATTTTCACTCTCGAACTCATTCTTTCCTCACTTTATTCTGCAACTTGTGTGAATGTGTGAGTTTGTGTAAGATTAGTTTACATGTCTTTTTGACTAATCCAATAAAGTCTTGCGTACGTTGAAAAGAGTAGTATCTTGCTTACAAGTTAAATGTCTTAAACTGCTGATCTTGTTCCATGCTAACAAAGTGTTTTTACTATTTTTTGGATTGATGTTATGAGGCTCGTTCAATGAATCGCTGGCCGTCTGATCAGCCATAAAACAGTGATTCTGACCAAATTCCCTATAAATGTCATAAATAATTCCCTTTGAGCTAAACTTGTTTTCCATTTTGATTTCCCCTTGATTCTGCTTGGATAAAAATTAATATATTAATTTTACATGTGACTGTTACGACTCGGCTCAAAGTCACAACATAAAGAGGACACTTGACAAATTAAGTTTCAATAAAGAAAATATACATTTATTTCAGGTTAATCAAATAATGTCTAGGGTCCAAATGTTAAAGAATAATAAAAGAAACAACACACCAAATAACTGTTGGAAATAGGTTTTGTGGAGTTGTGGAAACAAATGGGAACATCAAAATATCAACCCACTCTTCAAACAAAGACAGAGACAAAAATGAGAGAGAGTGAACTCAATTCCATGAGCCTCTTAAATAGGTGTGCCACATGTGCAGCCCATGATCAGCACTGGAGTTACATCCATGAAGGTGGAGCCTCTGTCCCTGCAATCTCATGACAAAAAAAAAATAAAGAAAAGGGGCTGGGCTGTTACAGTGAAAGCCACTAGAGCTAGAGCTTTAAATGCCTAATAAATTATTAGGCAAGCAGTTCATGGTATTTCTCATATTTACACAATCATTAGAGCAGATCGTGATGCAGAATCAACGGGAAAACTGGTATGGCGACGGGACATGCTTTTACATCAATGATAGGTGGTGTACAGATTTACCTGTGTTAATGAAGATGTGCTGTTCAGATCTAGAAGTGCTCTTTGTTAACTGCCAGCCAGTCCATTCGATGCGGGAGTTTCACTCGTTCATTCTTGTGAGTGTTTACATCTCTCCGCAAGCGCACGTGAGCCTGGCTTTACAGAAACTCTCTGATCAGATCACAGAGACAGAAAAACAATACCTGGACTCTGTTTTAACCATTCTTGGGGACTTTAATAAAGCCAATCTCACCTGTGAACTGCCAAAATCCAGAGAGCATGTTACATGTCCCACCAGAGACAGTAACATATTAGATCACTGATACACCACAATAAAGGATGCATATCACTCTGTTCCGCGAGCACCTTTGGGGCTGTCTGATCACTGCCTGGTTCATCTTATACCAACCTACAGGAAAAAAAAAAAAACTTAAATCTGCTAAACCTGTAGTAAAGACTGTAAAGAGATGGACCAACGAAACATAGTGGTCCTGTTTCGACCTCACTGATTGGAGTGTTTTTGAAGCTGCTACTATCGATCTGGACGAACTCACAGAGACTTAACATCCTATATTTTTTTTCTGAGAGATTTACAGGTGCATCTCAATAAATTACAATGTTGTGGAAAAGTTCATTTATTTCAGTAATTCAACTCAAATTGTGAAACTCGTATTAAATAAATTCAGTGCTCACAGACTTAGGTAGTTTAAGTCTTTGGTTCTTTTAATTGTGATGATTTTGGCTCACATTCAACAAAAACCCATCAACAAATTAGAATACTTCATAAGACCAATAAAAAAAATGTTTGGATACAGCACTCTGTGAACAGCCAGCTTCTTTGGCAATGACTGTTACGACCCTTCTTTAGCTCTTAAAAATCTAGGGATTGAGAAGGGGAACATTAAACCAGTTTGGGCACCTGTCAACCATATCACTGAATGAAATGAGAAAACCGAGAGACACAAGAGTCATATAAAGTTAATTTATTAAATTAACTATACTAACCATTTTACATCAAGAAAAACAATTTAAACAAAGATAATTTTTAGGAACTGAGGGGGACAAAGGGGAAACCTGGATTGTGCCAAATAAAATAACAATCAAAAAGGAAACCATCTACTCCTAAACTAAAAACAAAAGATCAAAGAAAAAGTCTTCAACGTCCGCGACGTCGTAACTAAACTGCTCGAACTAATCAAACAAAAATACAGAGAGTGGCACAAATCCCTAAACTAATGTGCATAGACAAAATTCCATCTAAATGGGTGTAAATGTATGTCACGTGACATGCTTACCTAAACCCCTTTCCTCCTTCCAGCTCAACCCAGCTTTGAAGAGCTGTTTAAAACTTTCAACGCTCACACATAAGGAGTTCTTAGGGCAATCCCAACAGGCAACATTCACATGACAAACTCACTTAACAAAACTAAGTCAATCAAAGCAAAACAAGACACATTACAAGACCAAATCAAAGCAAAAAGTCTCTCTCTTGCACCGGCAGTAGCATCTCCCTTAAATAGCTCTTCCCCAGGTGTTAAGCATCGGGAGGATGAGGATCACGCCCTCACAGGGCACACCCAATCAACTCGTCACAGATGATTGACAGGCAAAACAGCAAATCAGCAACAGCCTGTTAGACTGACAGTAAAAGAGAGGCAAAAGGACACCGAAAAGAGAAACAAAATACACAGAAACACTAACCGTCCCTAAGGACGTAACAATGACCCACTGGGCAAAGTTACGTCCAGTGGATGTCTTTTTATGTCATTGCATACGTTGAAAGGACATCCACTGAGGAGCCAGAATGAAAGTTTTTATGACATCTTTTTTTGACGTGTTCTGTACGTCCAATATAGACATTCACAGAACCTCCTTACAAGGTTAAAAACTAGTTCAAAAGTGGTCAGTGGAAATATTTACAACATAATTTAAGGTTCATTTAGGCATAATTTATACTGTTTTTGGACCAAATCAACACTCTCAGGATGCATTAGATTTAGACTCATGTTATTTCAATGTAATTTCCAGACACTGTGTTTGTCCTAAAATCAAATGAAATAACTGATGATTGAGCATGTGGTAAAATCAACTGCAAATCAAAGACATTAAATCTCGGAAGATCTCACCAGAGGAGGATCAAACATCTCCAAAAACAGCTTCAGCAGCTTCACTCATTAGATTGACTTTATTTCTGTCAGACATCTAGAGAAGCTCTTATTGAGAATTAACAGAGGTTAAAATGTTGATCTTTGATTCATTTGAAGTCACCATTGTGGTGGACAGTGTTTTGTTTAGTTGGGATCTTGGTCCAGGTACTTCTTGTGTTAGCTTAGGACAAACACAGTGTCTGGAAATTACATTGAAATAACATGAGTCTAAATCTAATGCATCCTGAGTAAAAAATATGTCTAAATGAACCTTAAATGATTTTGAAAATATATCCACTGACAACTTTTGAACTAGTTTTTAACCTTGTAAGGAGGTTCTGTGAACATCTATATCGGACAATGCACTTTGAATAGAACATATAGCCTACAGTACGTTCGCTTCAAACTGGAATCATGGCGGAATATCCTGTGATGTCCACTTCACAGGGCACTTACATTTTAATACAAATGTCTGAAGCCATAAGGGGGGGGGGGGGGGGGGCTGGATCTAAACCCTACAGGACAGAGGCCCTCCAGGAGGAAGACTGGACACCCCTGTCTAGCCAAACCAATTAAACAACATCCCTACAGAGTTAATCTATCTAACCATCACTTACTTTTACAGCATGGCCTTGTTCAGCATGCAGAAATATCTGCGTTCATTACTTCATTAAGAATTGCCTCTACAGGCCCTTGTCAATCATGGCTTCCACATCCACTGAATTGGCTCTATCTCTCTTTCTTCTCCACCTATAGCTGGTGTGTGTTGAGCACACTGACGCCCAGGGCCGTAGCTGGGGTTTGTGGGGCCTATAGGAAGTAGTGTTGTCATGGTACCAAAATTTCAGTATTCGGTACCGATACCAGTGAAAATCCACGGTTCTCGGTACCAATTTCGGTACCAAAGCAAAACACAAAAATATGCTAATTAAAAAAAAAAAAAAACACTTTTTATCACTAAAATACAACCAATGCCATTCTTTAAACTTATTTACAATTGTGTTTAAAGTTTTTCTACAAGTAATATAATTATGAAAAACAGCAAACAGGTTTCACCCAAATTTAATGTGTCTTTTAATTAATGAAATTTAAACACATTTTATTTTTTGTTAAATAAAGGGGATTTGCTATTAAAATTAAAACATGGAAGAAATATTGTGTGATTTATTTCTTTAAAAAAATAAAGTTTTATTAATTTTTTCAACAGTAGTACCAGTATCACATACATTCTACTAAATAATAGTAATATTTCTAGCACAATGCCCTATATGTAAAAATTAACTTTTATTTTTTCTCCCACAGCCTTACACTCTATTTGTGGCGGCACTCCCCCACCCCCATATATACATATAAATGCAAATAATTTTCTGCCAGCAGGAGGCACTTTAAGAGCGGGAGAGATACAGGATTCTCCGTAACGGCTGCAAAGCAGCGCTGAGCTCACAAACGCTGCCTTATCAAACATTACATGCAAACTGAAATGAAAATGAAATCGAAAATTTTCGAAATACTGTCGGTTTCCTTCTGAAATACAGTGATATAAAAACACCCGCATCGGTTTTTGATTTTGAAATGTGCAGTGCTCATGTTTATTCAATGAAGTCAAAGCCTTTTGGAAAATCTATTTGTGGCGGTCAGTTTTGATATTGTAATAAATCAATGTGTGGGAAACCCTGGCTTGCTATGAATACCTTTAAATTGACACTGGTTTTACTCAAATGAAATGGTGAAATGCTTGTGAAGTGACTCAGAACAGTTCTGGTGATGTTGTTTATGTATTTATGTCCTCATTGAGACGGCAGATGCTGAAATTACTGCAAGCGTCGCTTCAGTCTATGGAGTAAACAAACCCACACCTTTCTGCAATTCATTCATTCATACAAAGACACGCAGAACATGCAGGATTCATATTTCAACCAACTTTTGCGGCTTAACATTTAACATGCATCAAGAACCGAGTTGACCGGGTACTCGGTACTACCAGTACTTAAAGATACCTGGTACCGTGACATTTTCATTTTTTTAGTACCGACTTGGTACCAAAGTACCGGGTCTTTTGACAACACTAATAGGAAGAGACATTGGCATCTCTCTTACTCGCATCCATGTGGCTTTTTAAATCTGTTATCTCTTACATACGATAACTATACCTTTCACTCTGTCACTCAGGTAATATTTCACATAAAGTGGCTATAATTCATTATCGATGCATGTGTTTTGTAGCTGATTCAAGTGTATCCTTAAGACAGTCATTTTACAAATAAAGGCTACACTAGTTTTGAATGTTGACATTTAAGGGTCACATTGCAACCACGATCACATTCCATCAACATATGCTTTGTTAGGACTATGTGGAAGAGGGCAAAAATGCAGTATTATACTATCATGATGTTAACATTTGTATTTTTCCTACAGCATGAATCACCATAGTGAAATCACTCTACAGTGACACATCTTCACTTAAACCTTGCAGTGTTCAATTTAAACAGACTCCTCTCTAACATGTTATACATGTTATGTGTACTTACTATTATAATAGGCTAACGATTAATTATGCATAATTACATACAAGTAACCCTTATCCTAACCCTATAGTAAGTACATGTAGTTAATTAATATTACTCAGTACCTAAATGTATAAGTACACTGTAACAAGATCACCTTGAAATAAAGTGTAACCAAAACAAGTACTGCAGAAAAAATGATTCTGGCTGGTTAGATCAGCGTTGAAATGTTGTAACTGCAATTGCATGCTCCTAATAGTTGTAGAAATGCATTACTGAACTACAAACCCGATTCCAAAAAAGTTGGGACACTGTACAAATTGGGAGTAAAAAAGGAATGGAATAATTTAAAAATCTCATGAACTTATATTTTATTTACAATAGAATATAGATAACATATTAAATGTTGAAAGTGAGACATTTTGAAATGTCATGCCAAATATTGGCTCATTTTGGATTTCATGAGAGCTACACATTCCAAAAAAGTTGGGACAGGTTGCAATAAGAGGCCGGAAAGTTAAATGTACATATAAGGAACAGCTGGAGGACCAATTTGCAACTTATTAGGTCAATTGGCAACATGATTGGGTATAAAAAGAGCCTCTCAAAGTCGCAGTGTCTCTCAGAAGTCAAGATGGGCAGAGGATCACCAATTCCCCCAATGCTGCGGCCAAAATAGTGGAGCAATATCAGAAAGGAGTTTCTCAGAGAAAAATTGCAAAGAGTTTGAAGTTATCATCATCTACAGTGCATAATATCATCCAAAGATTCAGAGAATCTGGAACAATCTCTGTGCGTAAGGGTCAAGGCCGGAAAACCATACTGGATGCCCGTGATCTTCGGGCCCTTAAACGGCACTGCATCACATACAGGAATGCTAATGTAGTGGAAATCACAACATGGGCTCAGGAATACTTCCAGAAAATATTGTCGGTGAACACAATCCACCGTGCCATTCGCCGTTGCCGGCTAAAACTCTATAGGTCAAAAAAGAAGCCATGTATAAACATGATCCAGAAGTGCAGGTGTTTTCTCTGGGCCAAGGCTCATTTAAAATGGAGTGTGGCAAAGTGGAAAACTGTTCTGTGGTCAGACGAATCAAAATTTGAAGTTCTTTTTGGAAAACTGGGACACCATGTCATCCGGACTAAAGAGGACAAGGACAAACCCAAGTTGTTATCAGCGCTCAGTTCAGAAGCCTGCATCTCTGATGGTATGGGGTTGCATGAGTGTGTGTGGCATGGGCAGCTTACACATCTGGAAAGGCACCATCAATGCTGAAAGGTATATCCAACTTCTAGAACAACATATGCTCCCATCCAGACGTCGTCTCTCTTTCAGGGAAGACCTTGCATTTTCCAACATGACAATGCCATACCACATACTGCATCAATTACAACATCATGGCTGCATAGAACAAAGATCCGGGTACTGAAATGGCCAGCCTGCAGTCCAGATCTTTCACCCATAGAAAAAATTTGGCGCATCATAAAGAGGAAGATGCGACAAAGAAGACCTAAGACAGTTGAGCAACTAGAAGCCTGTATTTAGACAAGAATGGGACAACATTCCTATTCCTAAACATGAGCAACTTGTCTCCTCAGTCCCCAGACATTTGCAGACTGTTATAAAAAGAAGAGGGGATGCCACACAGTGGTAAACATGGCCTTGTCCCAACTTTTTTGAGATCTGTTGATGCCATGAAATTTAATAAATATTCTGAATAAATTATTGAAATTTGAGGCTTCCACATCATTGCATTCTGTTTTTATTCACAATTTGTACAGTGTCCCAACTTTTTTGGAATCGGGTTTGTAGGAATCAATAATAGGCTACTGTAGTCGTATCATCAAACCAGGTCACTGTATTCAATAGCAACAGAACACATCCTCTATTTATCAGCAGTGGTTCCCAACCTCGGTCCTGAAGCTCCCACAGCACTGCACACTAAAGATGACATCTTAATCAAACGCACATCAACTCATCAGTGCAGGTGCCAAGTCCTGTTGGAAAATGAAATCTTCATCTCCATAAAGTTGGTAAGCAGCAGGAAGCATGAAGTGCTCTAAAACTTTCTGGTATACGGCTGCGTTGACCTTGGACCTCAGAAAACACAGTGGACCAACACCAGCAGATGACATGGCATCCCAAACCATCACTGACTGTGGAAACTTTACACTGGACCTCAAGCAACGTGGATTGTGTGCCTCTCTGCTTTTCCTCCAGACTCTTGGACCCTGATTTGCAAAGGAAATGCAAAATTTACTTTCATTAGAGAACATAACTTTGGACCACACAGCAGCAGTCCAGTCCTTTTTGTCTTTAGACGCTTCTGACGCTGTCTGTTGTTCAAGAGTGGCTTGACACAAGGAATGCGACAGCTGAAACCCATGTCTTGCGTACGTCTGTGTGTAGTGGTTCTTGAAGCACTGACTTCAGCTGCAGTCCACTCTTTGTGAATCTCCCCCACATTTTTGAATGGGTTTTGTTTCACAATCCTCTCCAGGGTGCGGTTATCCCTATTGCTTGTACACTTTTTTCTACCACATCTTTTGCTTCCCTTTGCCTCTCTATTAATGTGCTTGGACACAGAGCTCTGTGAACAGCCAGCCTCTTTTGCAATGACCTTTTGTGTCTTGCCCTCCTTGTGCAAGGTGTCAATGGTCGTCTTTTTGGACAATTGTCAATTCAGCGGTCTTCCCCATGATTGTGTAGCCTACAGAACTAGACTGAGAGACCATTTAAAGGCCTTTGCAGGTGTTTTGAGTTAATTAGCTGATTAGAGTGTGGCACCAGGTGTCTTCAATATTGAACCTTCTCACAGTATTCTAATTTTCTGAGATACTGAATTTGGGATTTTCCTTAGTTGTCACTTATAATGATCAAAATTAAAAGAAATAAACATTTGAAATATATCAGTCTGTGTAATGAATGAATATAATATACAAGTTTCACTTTTTGAATGGAATTAGTGAAATAAATCAACTTTTTGATGATATTCTATTGACCAGCACCTGTACATATATGACCAGCACCTGTACATGTAACGGCGTTACATATTTAAAATACAAAGTATTTTGCTATAATTACATTGTAAATAAGGAGTAATCAGATTACAGTTATATCTGAAAAGTATTTTAGATTACCAGTGATTACTTTTATTTTGATTGAACCAATGGTTCACAAACTGGATAGATCTGAGGTGCAGGGCTCGCAAAATTGCTAGCCTGACGTCCCGGAGCTATTGTGTTTTCCAGTCGGGCTCCAAAATGTATCACCGCTCTGCCCGACGGTTTATCGTGAATAGTGATGTAAAATTCCTAACTTGATTTGCGTTGTTCACTCGCTTGTAGGGGTGAAACGGATCGTAGTTGATCGTTTGCACTTGTTTCTAAATCTTGCCGATTCAAATGTTTTAAACTATTCGCACACATTCGGAGCTTGCATGCACTCATTCAATGCACACGCTTAGAGCAGTGTTTCAGACAATGCGCTTAAACAGAACTGATTCCTCTTTCACGTATCCTTGCTTCTGAATGAACACATAGACACAAAAATATTTCAAAATAACCCACCCAGCACCAGACGTCATTTGGACATAGTTTTCTGGTCTAAATCAAGTCGGCCCGTCATGGCTTTCTTTTAGACCCAAAATCGACGTTTAAAATTGGTCTTCATTTGGTCTGTCGGATTTGGTCCAAATTAAGCACAAAAAACGGCGTCTAACATCTTTTTTTTTTTTTATCCAAATTTAGCCCAAAAAATAGATGTAGATGGGCTTTAGTCCAAATTTAGCAAAAAAAAAAAAAAACCTTTTATTTCCACATAGCCATTAACATAAGCTAGTGAAGAAATAGATTAGACATCATAAGCACTGTTAAATATATTGAAATATGTTTTGAAAACACTTGATGGGCGCGTGCACTGAACTGGAGCGGAGGAAGTCACCATGGAAACGGGGCGGCAGCTCAACTGTCAAGTAGCTGAATGCTGTCTCTCATGGTTGTTTTCACTAATTTCAGGTAAGTTTCGTCCCTAAATTACACAAATATTACATAAAAATGTTCCTGAAACTTTCTTTCGTGTAAATGATACGCCTCCGTTGAAAATGTACTTTATAGAAATGGTCAGTGTCTTCAGAAAAAGTCCGTTAGCATCTCAACCGTAATGCTAACTACAAGAGGTAACTTTATATGCATCTTTCACAATATATTTCGCCTATATAAGCATGAATCTGTAATTTTTTTATGTATATGTGTGTGTTTACATAATATTTTCATAATATATGTGACAACAATTCTGTTGTTATTCTTTATAATTTTTTGTATAATCTGTAAATTATTTTTCTTTTCTGCATTTCAACTCTGCTATAGTTTATTCATAATAAATCTGGCATTGTATAATAAATACTGTTGGCTTTGACAGAATGACAGATTGTCTATATTCTAGATTCTTCCATGCTGATGGCCATGCTCTAGAGTTGAAGCGTGTATCCTGTTGAAGAACATTTTTAGACATTTTGAAACATATGACTAGTACAAACCCGATTCCAAAAAAGTTGTGACACTGTACAAATTGTGAATAAAAACAGAATGCAATGATGTGGAAGTTTCAAATTTCAATATTTTATTCAGAATACAACATAGATGACATATCAAATGTTTAAACTGAGAAAATTTATCATTTTTAGGGAAAAGTAAGTTGATTTTAAATTTCATGGCATTAACACATCTCAAAAAAGTTGGGACAAGGCCATGTTTACCACTGTGTGGCATCCCCTCTTCTTTTTATAACAGTCTGCAAACATCTGGGGACTGAGGAGACAAGTTGCTCAAGTTTAGGAATAGGAATGTTGTCCCATTCTTGTCTAATACAGGCTTCTAGCTGCTCAGCTGTCTTGTCACATCTTCCTTTTTATGATGCGCCAAATTTTTTCTATGGGTGAAAGATCTGGACTGCAGGCTGGCCGTTTCAGTACCCGGATCCTTCTTCTACGCAGCCATGATGTCGTAATTGATGCAGTATGTGGTCTGGCATTGTCATGTTGGAAAATGCAAGGTCTTCCCTGAAAGAGACGACGTCTGAATGGGAGCATATGTTGTTCTAGAACTTGGATATACCTTTCAGCATTGATGGTGCCTTTCCAGATGTGTGAGCTGCCCATGCCACATGCACTCATGCAACCCCATACCATAAGTTTTCCAAAAAGAACTTCACATTTGGATTCTTCTGACCACAAAACAGTTTTCCACTTTGCCACAGTCCATTTTAAATGAGCCTTGGCCCAGAGAAAACACCTGCACTTCTGGATTATGTTTAGATATGGCTTCTTTTTTGACCTATAGAGTTTTAGCCTGCAACGGTGAATGGCACGGTGGATTGTGTTCACCGACAATGTTTTCTGATCCCATGTTGTGTTTTGTATTACAGTAGCATTCCTGTATGTGATGCAGTGCTGTCTAAGGGCCCGAAGATCACGGGCATCCAGTATGGTTTTCCGGCCTTGACCCTTACACACAGAGATTGTTCCAGATTCTTTGGATGATATTATGCACTGTAGATGATGATAACTTCAAACTCTTTGCAATTTTTCTCTGAGAAACTCCTTTCTGATATTGCTCCACTATTTTTCACCGAGCATTGGGGGAATTGGTGATCCTCTGCCCATCTTGACTTCTGAGAGACACTGCCACTCTGAGAGGCTCTTTTTATACCCAATCATTTTGCCAGTTGACCTAATAAGTTGCAAATTGGTCCTCCAGCTGTTCCTTAGATGTACATTTAACTTTTCCAGCCTCTTATTGCTACCTGTCCCAACTTTTTTGCAATGTGTAGCTCTCATGAAATCCAAAATGAGCCAATATTTGGCATGATATTTCAAAATGTCTCACTTTCAACATTTGATATGTTATCTATATTCTATTGTGAATAAAATATAAGTTTATGAGATTTGTAAATTCCATTTTCTTCCCATTTTTACTCACAATTTATACAGTGTCCCAACTTTTTTGGAATCAGGTTTGTAATTCCTGTGTTATCGTTCACAGATGACACATATGGTCTTCAGCTGATAAAGATCCTCAGCGCAGGCTTTATGTTCTTTATGTTCTTCCTGTTCTTAAATTTCCAGGTATGAATGAGAAACCTCTTCAGACGATTCAGTGCATGCAGGGAACTGATCAAATCATTCAAAGTGATCTGTGAACAAAAGCACACCGTTTTGCAGGTTTCTTTGTTCAAGACCTTGAACAGAATCAACTCAAAAGAGCGATTCATTCGTGAATGTGGCATCGTTCATGACCAGATAAAAGAGCACACTTGGAATAAATTACATTTGATAAGGATTTGTTGAGGACAGCATCAGATCTGAAAGTGCTGGATCTGAAGATGATCCACTTATTGTGATTGTTTTTTATATGTCTGTGAAGAGAAGATGATTGACTGAAACACTTCCTACATTCAGTGCAGTGATACGGTTTCTCTCCAGTGTGAATCCTCTCATGTGTTTTCAGACTTGATGACTGATTGAATCTTTTGTTACAGTGTGAACACTTGTAAGGTTTCTCTCCAGTGTGGATCCTCTCGTGCAGTTTTAAATGGCTCGCTGAAGTAAAAGTCTTTTCACACACAAAGCACATGTACTCTCTCACACCAGTATGTATTTTCTGATGCTCTTTCAAATATTGTAGTAATGAAAAGCTATTTCCACACAAATGACATGAATGTGGTTTCTCCTTTGTATGAACTCTCAGGTGCTGCTTCAGTTTTGAAGCTCTCATAAATGTTTTGCTGCACTGATCGCATGTGTGTGGTTTCTCTTTAGTGTGGATCATCATGTGATCCTTAAGGTTTGATGGTTGTGTGAAACTTTTGCCACACTGATCACATGTGTGTGGTTTCTCTCCAGTATGGATGTTCATGTGTATCTTAAGGTTTGATGATTGTGTGAATCTGTTCCCGCACTGATCACAAGTGAATGGTTTCTCTCCAGTATGAACTCTCATGTGAACATCAAGATTTCTTTTGCTTGTGAAACTCTTTCCACACTGAGTGCAGGTGAAAGATTTCTTGGCTCTTATTTTCTTTAAATCTTTCTGTTTAGTTTGAGAGCAACTCAATGGTTTTTCTCTACTTTTGACATGATTTTTCTCCTCAACTTCATTCAATTCTACATTCTCCTCATTTTCTTCTTTTAATTCTGAAATAAAAGTAAAAATAGTTTATTCTGAGTTAGTCGTAAAAACAGAGAAATGTGAAAGGAGATAAAAATTAACCCTGATGTAAACATATACAGGTCCTTCTCATAAAATTAGCATTTTGTGATAAAAGGTCATTATTTTCCTTAATGTAATGATAATTAAACTTTCATATATTTTAGATTCATTGCACACCAACTGAAATATTTCAGGTCTTTTATTGTTTTAATACTGATGATTTTGGCATACAGCTCATGAAAACCCAAAATTCCTATATTAAAAAATTAGCATATTTCATCCGACCAATAAAAGAAAAGTGTTTTTAATACAAAAAAAGTCAACCTTCAAATAATTATGTTCGGTTATGCACTCAATACTTGGTCGGGAATCTAAAAAAATTAGCATATCATGAAAAGGTTCTCTAAACGAGCTATTAACCTAATCATCTGAATCAACTAATTAACTGTAAACACCTGCAAAAGATTCCTGAGGCTTTTAAAAACTCCCAGCCTGGTTCATTACTCAAAACCGCAATCATGGGTAAGACTGCCGACCTGACTGCTGTCCAGAAGGCCATCACTGACACCCTCAAGCGAGAGGGTAAGACACAGAAAGAAATTTCTGAACGAATAGGCTGTTCCCAGAGTGCTTTATCAAGGCACCTCAGTGGGAAGTCTGTGGGAAGGAAAAAAGTGTGGCAAAAAAACGCTGCGCAACGAGAAGAGGTGACCGGACCCTGAGGAAGATTGTGGAGAAGGACCGATTCCAGACCTTGGGGGACCTGCGGAAGCAGTGGACTGAGTCTGGAGTAGAAACATCCAGAGCCACTGTGCACAGGCGTGTGCAGGAAATGGGCTACAGAGAAGCAGCACTGGACTGTTGCTCAGTGGTCCAAAATACTTTTTCGGATGAAAGCAAATTTTGCATGTCATTCGGAAATCAAGGTGCCAGAGTCTGGAGGAAAACTGGGGAGACTGGGGGTGCCTGAGTGAGTGGTGTACTGTGTCTGGTGTAGAAAGTTAGTGATGGTATGTGGTGATATGTCAGCTGCTGGTGTTGGTCCACTGTGTGTTTTATCAAGGGCAGGGTCAATGCAGCTAGCTATCAGGAGATTTTGGAGCACTTCATGATCTGAAAAGCTTTATGGAGATGAAGATTTCGTTTTTTACGCACGACCTGGCACCTGCTCACAGTGCCAAAACCACTGGTAAATGGTTTACTGACCATGGTATTACTGTGCTCAATTGGCCTGCCAACTCTCCTGACCTGAACCCCATAGAGAATCTGTGGGATATTGTGAAGAGAAAGTTGAGAGACGCAAGACCCAACACTCTGGATGAGCTTAAGGCCGCTATCGAAGCATCCTGGGCCTCCATGACACCTCAGCAGTGCCACAGGCTGATTGCCTCCATGCCACGCCGCATTGAAGCAGTCATTTCTGCAAAAGGATTCCCGACCAAGTATTGAGTGCATAACTGAACATAATTATTTGAAGGTTGACTTTTTTTGTATTAAAAACACTTTTCTTTTATTGGTCGGATGAAATATGCTAATTTTTTGAGATTGAGGGTTTTCATGAGCTGTATGGCAAAATCATCAGTATTAAAACAATAAAAGACCTGAAATATTTCAGTTGGTGTGCAATGAATCTAAAATATATGAAAGTTTAATTTTTATCATTACATTATGGAAAATGTATCACAATATGCTAATTTTTTGAGAAGGACCTGTATATCTTTTTGAAGCATTTTCATTAATTATATGTCTCTGAAACTTTAACTGTTTGTAAGTATTATTGGTTCAAATCCCATGTTTCTACAGTGAGAAATATTAAATATGTTTGATCAACAACAAAATTACCTAACATACATTAAATTTGTTTTAAAAAAGTACCCATATCATAGAAAGTGTCTATTATTATATGATGCTTCCTCTAGATTACTCAACAGCTCTAAAGATTTTTCCTGCTACAACAAATCTACTGCTTGAAGCTTCACAACACTCAGCCTCATTAATGAAGAATGAAGAAATAAACACCAACCTGTTAGTTCTTGAGTATCTTCAGAGTGTTTGATTCTGCAGGGTTCTGGATCGCTCATCTTCTCTCTGTCCTCTTTAATAAACTCAGTCTTTACAGATTTCAGCTCTTCCTGATGATTTGAAGCTTGTCTTCACTTGTAAACTGATGGAGATATTCCCGCATTTATTACTGAATTACTGTGGGAGGAGCTTCACTGATGATGTGTTGTAGTGGGCGGAGCTTCACTACCAGTGAACATGAGGGAGGAGGAGCTTATCTGCCAAAATCAAAAATACATCGAGTTTGTTTTTATAGTAATTGACAACAGAAAATAAATGATGTAATGTAATTTGAAGTATAAAGACAACAGTTGAAAGCATAAACTCAGATATAAATGTACAGGCGAACTGCACAGTTTGCAGAGAAGTATTTAATTTCCTTAGCTTTTCAGAGCTTGGTAGATGAGTAACTACTGCATTTCTATTATTATACAGATAAATACATATTACAATTAATGTTATATTAATTGATGTATTGTTTATAAATATTAATAATATATAGGTAAAATAAATCATCCTATCTGTCATACATAATGTATGGCATTAAAAAAAGTTTTAGAAGTGTGAAATAATTTAAATAAAAATGTAACAAATAATAATCACACAATTATTTGAATCACAATTTAAGCAGCAAATAAGCTAAAAATGTATCCCATCCCTACAGAATTGTCAAAAACGTGATAACTGTCAGAATGACTGATTTAGGCGCGCCAACCTTAGAGTTTTTAGAATTAAATGAAATAATCAAATGTAAAATAATGATGATGTGTTCTGTTGCAAGTTGTCATACTTGATCTCATGTTTCCTCACGGTTTATTGTTGAGCTGTTGAATTGTTCTGTTAAAATAATCAGTTTCAAGCTTTTGATACTTGTTTTAGCTTTAAGTGTCAATTTACAGGAGATCTGAAGACATCAGCATAACAAATGAGGTGAAAACAGGAACTATTGACATGAAATAAAGAGTCTTTTCAGCAGCTCTGTTAATACTGATGAGTCTCAGACCATCAACACTCATTCAACAAGACTTTCAGATCATCAGCAGATCATCTCACTTTATTCTGAGTGTTTGCTGATAGAAACTAGAGTCAGGATATATGATACAATTTCTCACAATATGTATAAAACAAATAATCCAGAAAATAACGCTAAAGTAAATAACTGCCCTAAAGCACAATAATATGCATGTCTAATAGAAATAAATACGTTCAGTTGCAATGAAGTAATTCGATCGTTAACTTGTTAAAGTTGTGTACACAAACAATAGCAGTATATGAAGAATCCATCAACAAAGAATCCTTACCTCAACTAAGTTGCATAAAGACACGTGCATATACACCTATACTTTACTCACATATACATGCAGACTACTGGATGTTCACAAATACATATATGAAATACACATGCACACTAATATGAAATCGATACCAATACATATAATGTTAACAATGAATGCATACACACTTGTGAATAACTTTTGTATACATATAAACTTGACGCGTGCATACACCAAAAGACACTCGCATATAAGCTCGATCCATGCATATACACCTACACACACTCGCGCATACATATAAACTCGCTTCATACAAACACAACTGCCCATACTCGCATATACATATAAACTTGATCCGTGCATATACACCTATTAAACACTCGCACATAAATGTAAACTCGATGCGCGCATACACATCCATAAAACACTCGCGCATACATAAAAAAAATAACATTTACTAACGTATACAGTTCAGATAAGAAAGACACATGTTTTTATTTGTGTACATATATATTTATATATATATATATATATATATATATATATATATATATATATGCTTTATTTGTCTACATATATATATATATATATTATGTGGTTGTTTGTTATGTTTTTGGTTTAAACGGAAGGCATTTCAGTGTAAAAGGAAGTCGTTTAAGCGTGAACAGAAGTAACCTGTCTATTTACCGCATTTGCAATCCTGGTCAGGGATCGTGCTACAACTGAAGCAATTAGCGTTTTGCGAAATGTTCTTTCTTCGCCCGCTATTATAATAACACGCAAACCATGCCAACATCATCCGCCGGTTGAGTTCACGCACCATGATATCACACTCGACAGCAGTTAATTGGCTCGATCTAGAAAAAGGTGAGAATTTAACTTCTTTGGATTGTTCTTGAAATGGGTGAGAACAGAAAGAGAGAATAAAATGTCCTGCCTCTATAGTTAAAAAATATAAAATGTGTTCCCAGTTTTAAGTCCCAGTTTCAATAGTGAGCTTAGCCATTTTCAGAATTAAGGATATCAAGAAATTTTAAATGTGATTAAAGTTTGCTTTTTGTTAAGCTGTATTTGTTTTTACAGGCCAAGGACACAATACCATTGGAGTTTTAATAAGGATGTTATACTGTTGACCTCTCCTGACGATAATGTAGTAGTAAAGCTAAAGAAAAAACAGCACTTGCATGAGACTGGACACATATTAAATGCGTTTGAATTTGACAAAACATGGGATAGAAATCATAGAAAAAGTGCCACATGATTTAAGGTAAAAAAATATATATTTTTAAGATGTTATAGTTATTGTAAATGTTTTACTGTGTGATGTATTATTTAAGGGTTTATTAGGGGTTTATTTATGAAGGGTATTACAGTAAACTTTTGAATGGGGTCGTTTTTATAAATTCAGTTATTATTTTGTCTTGTAGAGTATATGTAAACATCTCATGTGAAAATAGCTTATTCTGGACAGAACTAAATAAAAAAAATAACATGCAATTTTCATGATCCCTCAAATTTTGTTTCAACTATTAATATTTTGCACATTCTTCAAAGGGTATGTAAACTTATGAGGGAGGTTGTGGCCTAATGATTAGAGAATCCAAAAGGTTGTGAGTTCGAGTCTCGGGCCGGCAGGGATTGTAGGTAGGAGGAGTGAATGTACAGCGCTCTCTCCACCTTCAATACCACGACTGAGGTACCCTTGAGCAAAGCACCGAACCCCCAACTGCTCCCCGGGCGGCGCAGCATAAATGGCTGCCCACTGCTCCGGGTGTGTGTGTTCACTGCTGTGTGTGTGCACTTTGGATGGGTTAAATGAATGGGGGGGGTTGGGAGTATGGGTAACCATACTTGCCTGTATGTCACGTCACTTATGAGTACAACTGGTATATGGCCTAAAATAACCCTAAACCCTATAAGGAAGCCCATATGGGAAAGAAAAAAAATAAATCAATTAAACTTCATAACAAAAAAAAACAAAACAAAAACACGCACACACACACTCCAGTCTTACCAAGAGTAGTGGTCTTAAGGGATTTACGTACAAGGCCTTCAGCTTAAACACCTTTAAAATCAAGCTGCTATCCTTTTCCTGACCTTCACTTAAGGTGTAATGAGCTTGTTGCCACATCCCATAAGTATTTCCAAACTGTACACAATTAAAACCAGTGGTACTAATAAACCCTTAAATAATACAACACGCAGTAAAACATTTACAATAACTAACATCTTTAAAAAAAAAAAAAAATTACCTTAAATCATGTGGCACTTTTTCTATGATTTCTATCCCATGCTTTGTCAAATTCAAACGCATTTAATATGTCCAATCTCATGCAAGTGCTGTTTTTTCTTTTGCTTTACTACTACATTATCGTCAGGAGAGGTCAACAGTATAACATCCTTATTGAAAGTCCAATGGTATTGTGTCCTTGGCCTGTAAAAACAAACACAGTTTAACAAAAAGCAAACTTTAACCACATTTAAATTACTTGACATCCTTAATTCTGAAAATGGCAAAGCTCACTATTAAAACTGGGACTTAGTTGGGAACACATTTTATATTTTTTAACTATAGAGACAGGACATTTTATTCTCTCTTTCTGTGTGTAATTTGCATAGCGTTTGCAGCTATTTCACGAAGATTGCATAGAAGTTAAATTCTCACCTTTTTCTAGATCGAGACTGCCAATTAACTTACTGCTGGCAAGTGTGATATGGTCCGTGAACTTTGCTGGCGGATAATGTTGACATCGTTTGCGTGTTATTGATGATTTTGTATACCAGGGGTAGAAGGCCGAAACAAAGTGAGCGATTCAGATTGTGTTTCTGACTGCAGTTGAGCAGGCAACACATTCGATTCAACTGAATTGGTAATTGATCTTATAATAGTGGGCGAAGAAAGAACATTTCGCAAAATGCTAATTGCTTCAGTTGTAGCACGATCCCTGTCCATGATTGCAAATGCGGTATATCGACAGGTTATTTCTGTTCACGCTTAAACGACTTCCTTTTACACTGAAATGCCTTCCGTTTAAACTGAAAAGTTCAGGCACATCCACATATAAAGCATGTGTCTTTCTTATCTGAACTGTATACGTTAGTAAATGTTATTTTTTTATGTATGCGCGAGTGTTTTATGGATGTGTATGCGCGCATCGAGTTTACATTTATGTGCGAGTGTTTAATAGGTGTATATGCACGGATCAAGTTTATATGTATATGCGAGTATGGGCAGTTGTGTTTGTATGAAGCGAGTTTATATGTATGCGCGAGTGTGTGTAGGTGTATATCAGTGGTGTCAAAAGTATTCACATTCATTACTCAAGTAGAAGTATAGATACTAGGGTTTAAAAAGACTTTTTACTCAAGTAAAAGTGTAAAAGTACTGGTTTCAAAACTACTTTAAGTATAAAAGTAAAAGTAATGTAAGGGAAAAAAATGCCATTAAGAACAAAAGCTTAGGCCACGCCACAGGGGCCTATTGTGCACTACCCCACCTTCTCAAAAAAACATTTTTCTAAAGGCCATAGGCCATAATGACTATAATGTTATATTAAAATATTAATGTTGAAAAATTTGGGATGCACTAGATTACCTGTTTCAGCCGCATATATGCCCATTGAAAATGAACGCACTTTAGTACAATGCAAATACATTAAAGAACTAGAGATATGATGACTAGTTGCCTATAAGTATTGTAATGGTGCAAAAAGTCAAACTTCAGAGGCATGTCATCATTAACCTTTAATGGAATGTATTTAATGTACATCCAAGCTTAGCTGCAGGAATCTGCGAGGGCAATGAACAAGAAAATTGGTGTACCCAGGGCAGGCTTAGTAACAATTACCCTTGTATGGTTGTCTATTTACAATAAACATTAGTGCTGTCAAAATGAATGATTAATCCAAGTGATTAATCAAAAAGTAAAAATGAAAAATAATTCATAATCCTAATACCTTCTTGATCGATAGCTTCCTGTATTCGCTACATGGTTAGAGAGTTGTACTTGTAACCCGAAGGTCGCAGGTTCGAGTCTCGGTGCTGGCAGGAGTTGTAGGTGGGAGGGAGTGAATGAAGCGCTCTCTTCCACCCTCAATACCCATAGCTGAAGTGCCCTTGAGCAAGGCACTGAACCCCCAGTTGCTCCCCGGGCGCTGGATATATAGCTGCCCACTGCTCCGGGTGTGTGTTCATTGTTGTGTTCACTTCTCACTGCTGTGTGTGTGCACTTGGATGGGTTAAATGCAGAGCACCAATTCCGAGTATGGGTTACCATACTTGGCAAATGTCACGACTTTCACATTGTCAATCGCAAAGGCTAATTTATTCAAACGTCTAGTTACCGGACTACCTACAGTAGCTTAATTTGTGGAGGATGAAGAGAAAGCACCCATTTGATAAATGAGCCAGTAGTTGAGAAATAATAACTTTTAAGTAGGGGTCCGGTGCCATTTCAATCCTTTTAAAATGGTACCGGTGCCTAAACGGTGCCTGAAACGATACTTAAATAAAGAGCCACAAAAAAAAAAACTGGATTAAAAATAAAGAACATTACAAATATTTAAAATAAATCCATAGCTTTCACCTTGGATGCTCTCATTTGCCAAGTTGTGCTTCCCTTACTCTAAGGCTAATAAATGTATTTCACAATCTGGGTCATTATTTAATACAAAAGCACTCATAATGTTTCTACTGTATCTCTGTCAATCACTCTGATATTTAGTTAAAATGAGTGGTGTCTGTCACTGGTCTTTAAGCAACTCTGTGAATGACTGTATGGTCATTCTTTATAAAGTAGCAACAATGTCGTTTGTAAAGTACAGTACTGTGCAAAAGTCTTAGGCACATTAGTATTTTCACCCCAAAAAGGGGTTTAAGCCATTTATTTATATCTTTTGCTGTAGTGTGTCAGTAGGAAATATCAGTTTGCCATTAATTTTAATAATAATCTAGTGTGATTTTGAATGCACAAGCAGTCTGACAACGGCAAAATGAATGTTTGGAAATGTAAACTGATTTTCTACTGACACACTACAGCAAAATATATAAATAACTGTCCGAACACCATTCTTTGGGGTGAAAACACTAACGTGCCTAAGACTTTTACACAGTAGTGTATGTATAAAGTACGTATGATTTAATTCAGTATATTTAAATAAGTACAATTGAAGTATGCGTTCGTTTATATGTGTTAAGGGCTAGATTGTCGCTGGAGGAAACAGCTGTGGTGTGATGAGCGGTGACAAGCGAAAACTTTACAGAAACCGACTGCTCCCTCGTGACCTTTTGTAAACTGTATTTATGACAAAGAACTGCACAGATACAGATATTCTAACAATTTATCGATAAACACACACCTTGTGTCCTCTGTTTCTGTTTAAGTGCGCTCGCGCTGCTCCACCGCCGTCTGTGGATTGAAGAGCGCGCTGAAAGACGGAGAGTAGACCGGTCTGCCGCCTTTTTCATATGAAATTTAAGGGGACTGACTCTGAGGCGATCGTGAATTTGAGTACAGTTTATGGAGCTAAATGCTATAGCCCCTATAAAAAAGCCTAGCGACGCCCATGCTTCTTGTGTAGGCCTACATTTCGGAGAACCAGGACAAACATTTCAATCGATCGCTCAGGCATTTAAGAGGCACCGAAATCTGTGTCCTTATTCGGTTCGGTGCATACCGGTTCCATACCCCAACCCTACTTTTAAGAAATATATTTTTTGATATACGAACCCAACACTGGCTATGCCCTTACTGGAGTGTGATGTGATCTGTGTCATGTGCAGGTGGGATGGATCGCGTACAAACCAATAGTTTGTTGGAGTTTTTGGAGCTAAATGCTCCATAAAAACCACAATCAACTTCACTTCATCCGGATGGCGCGATTTATCTGGATAGGGTGTTTTTTTTTTTTTTTTGGAATGATGACAAGCCGGAATGAAAACAAGCCGAAATGAGTAACGAACCTATTTTTAAAATGTAAGGAGTAGAAAGTACAGATAATTGCGTGAAAATTTAAGGAGTAGAAGTAAAAAGTCAGCTGAAAAATAATTACTCAAGTAAAGTATAGATACCCAAAATTTCTACTTAAGTAATGTAACGAAGTATTTGTACTTCGTTACTTGACACCTCTGGTGTATATGCATGGATCGAGTGTCTTTTGGTGTATGCATGCGTCAAGTTTATATGTATACGCAAGTTATTCACAAGTGTGTATGCATTCATTGTTAACATTATATGTATTGGTATCGATTTCATATTAGTGTGCATGTGTATTTCATATATGTATTTGTGAACATCCAGTAGTATGCATGTATATGTGAGTAAAGTATAGGTGTATATGCACGTGTTTTATGCATGTATTCATAAGCAAAGTTTGATTTAAATCCTACGCGGCGCCTCATACAATGACCATAAAACATCTTAAAATAAAGAGCACCACAAAGCAATGTTTAAATGATTTCAGTGTCGCATTTGATTAATATTTCGCTATAATAACATTTATGTATGAATGTCTCACGTGGCTCATTATAGGCTCAATGTAACTTTAGCAGTCTCTGTTTCAGTATATTTTAACAAAACAACGGATTTGATCTGCCAAAGATGTCAAAAGTGTCGAAATAAAACAGCAGCAGCAACACTTGAGATCGATTCCCCTAACAGATCATTTTTTAACTTGACATTCAGCAACAGACATAGAAACAATCACACAAAAAAAAATCATCTGAATGATTTCATCATGTTTTCCTCACATGTTCGCTGCTGTGCTAATGTTTATTTCAGTAGGAAGACCCAAGAAAATACGCACAAGTAGATTAGATTAGATTAGATTAGATTCAACTTTATTGTCACTGCACATGTATCGTACAAGGCAACGAAATGCAGTTAGCATCTAACCAGAAGTGCAACAAGCAGTAAGTACAGAATATACAAGGTCTACAATATGTACAATAACTATACAGATAAGTATTATGGACATAATTTACAGATTTTAAATACTATCAGCATGATATACAGATAGGTGTACTATGAACATTCTATACAGATGGATTATGTGAAAGTGTATGTACACTATAGACAGAACGATGAACATAATTTACACTATTGCAATAGCACTGTAGCACTGAACCTGATTAAAAAACACAGAAATAAGCCTGTAAAGTGTCGCTTAAACAAACTGTATAAGGTTTTTTTGTTTGTATTTTATAAAGTGTATTTGATGTTAGTTTATAATCTAGTCGGAAGACGCTGCTGTTGGTTATTGGTTTTTTTTTTCTAATTTTTTTTTTTTTTTTGTCGCTGAGTGTTTGAATTTGGTTTGAATAAAGATGCTGGACGCTCCGTGGATTTTCATTCGCCTGAGATGTATTTTTAGTTTACCTTTGTAGCTACGTTATATTTGCACAAACAGCGGTGTAGCACCAAATCTCGGGCAGATTATGCTAATTCAACTTGAAATATATATAACTTCTAAACGTTGTCCCTGTAATGAGTAGCCTAATGAGGGAGATTTCAAATCTATTCATAAACGTCAATATAGATAAATATTAATGAAGTCTGACAAAAGAAAACGTTAATATTGCTGGTGTTCTTTATTTTAAAAAAGTTTTTTGATCATTGTCAGTTTCTGTAACCTCCACGAGAAACTGTAATTACTGTAATTTACTGCAATTACTGTAGTTAGTAGAAAACCAAACTATATTTATATATGGACATGTTGGGCTATGGTATTGTTATAGGTGTTAGCGTTTTTGTTTTATTGATATTTTATCCATGTCACATTGTGAGAAATAACAGTGTCTTTATCTTTAACAGAGCTGCTGAAAAGACTCTTTACTGTATATCATGTCAGTTCAAGAACAGGGATGATGTTCACAGATTTTAAGCAGGGTGTGATGATGATGGCTGATTTCAGTGAGAGGATGAAGATCTTTGTGAAGACCCTGGTGAACTGCTTGTACAAGGACCTCTGTGTACAAAAGAAAGACCTGTCTTTCAGCCAGACATTTGGAAGAGGTTTCTGTCACGTAGTACAACAGATGCAGAAGGGACACAGTGTTTATCTCTTCAAAAATGTTTGTGTCAGAAGAACTTTAAAAAACAAGAACCCTAAAAGACAGTCACCTTCAGTAGTATTGGTTGTTTAAAAGCCATAACATTTTCTGCATTAGACACATTTTACTGTCTATCGCTA
Organism: Cyprinus carpio; assembly: GCF_018340385.1. NCBI lineage: Eukaryota > Metazoa > Chordata > Actinopteri > Cypriniformes > Cyprinidae > Cyprinus > Cyprinus carpio. The sequence goes on from NC_056599.1 coordinate 5,349,586, forward strand.
AACTGAACCCATCTGAGTAAGATGAGTAGCAGTTTTTGGTTACTTTGTTCTTTTCCTCTGTGCCAGAAACTCCTCAAATACATTCTTTAGACACATTATCACTGTAGCTTCTTGAGATGCAAAATAAATCAATATGTATCTGAAAAGTGACGGCCCAAATTCACATTAAACCATTCACATTGTGTTTTTGTTATTTTAAGTATGAAGGTCCCGCTCCACAGCCAGAATGCTGGATTAAATATTAAGAAAACAGAACAATTTTATAAAGGCACCAGTATTGTTTTTTGACAATAATTAAAAAAAAATATAACAAATATACTGTCTTTATGTTCTTTCTACATTGTTCTATTGATAAACATTTTCATTTTTGTAAATGGCAAATTTGTCACAAATTTCAAATTTCAAAACAAATTTTAACACAGAGCAATAACATATTTTACATCTATGCTAATGCATATTCTATCTTTGTAATAAAAGACAGTTATTTAACAATATGTTAAGGAGTGGTGACTTTTGTACAGTCTTACAGTTACAATCGGTCCTTTGAGGGCAGCCATAATGTTGAAGTGTCCCTCAGTGAAAATGAGTGTGACCCCCTGATATAGAGTCAGGAGAAATCTGATTTCAGTTCAAAGTGAAGTGACTTCAGAAAGTGAAGCAAAGACACGAGGAGCACGTCTGTCTGATGTCCACACTGAGCTTTCTGAACTGGTTTCTAGTGTTTAGCTCTGAATGAATCATGAGGATCAAACAGTGAACACAAAACACCAGGTTCTGCTTCTTCACTGAGATCTCAAACATTAATGCTGAATGTGTCACTGTTAGATGAAAACACAAGACAGGATGAACACATTGCTATTGAGCACATACACAGAAACTGTAAAGCATGGACCCTTTCATTAAAAAGGCATGTTTCTGCTATTGTAGACTCATTTTGTATGTAAGCTATAGACAAGCACAAACTGGGTGCTTAATGCAAATGTAATTGTCCACATTTACAAAATCAGGTGATTATGTTCGCCCATCTATAGATGTAAATGTGACTGTATGTATAGAGACAATAGAATGAGGTTAATCACTGTCTTCACGTCAGTTTGATTGTGTATCTTTGCAAAGACACTGATGAATGACCAGAAAACTATCTTGAGCTTTTGCTTTTATTTCTCAGCAAACACAAAACAGCTTTAAGCAAATAGTGATAAATAAAAATGAATTCCAGGTTTAATCCATTTTCATTTTAATCCTTTTTTTGTATAGCACCTTTCAAGACCCCAAGGATGCTTTACAAAATAATAGGAATTGGCAAAAAAATACAGCAGGCAATCAGACAAACAAGTGTTGACAAAGAACTACAGATAATTAACAACAAGAGGTCATGCAATCATAAGATGAACATCAGTTATGTCAAGAAGATGCTCATACAGACAGAAACCGGGAAATTGAGAAGCAGAAAGGTAAATGAGTTATTTAGAGAACAAAGTGAAGATGAGTTTTAAGTTGAGACTTAAAGGTCTGGAGAGAGGAGGCAGCAGTTTTTAAGCAGTTTTCTAATTTTAATTGGCTCCACTTCCAGGAGTATGGTTTGATGACAAATTATCACGAAAGGACCATGTCGATTTTATATTAAAGAAATGTGGAAAAAATTTAAATGTAATGAGAGCAGTAGCAGGTCAATATTGGGGTGCTGATAAACAGTCATTAAAGGGAATTTATGTTGGTCTTATGCGATCAACCCCAGACTATGGATGCATTGTTTATGAGTCGGCATCATCAACATTGTTAAAGAAATTAGATGTCATTCAAGCTAAGGCATTAAGTTATATGGATTATAGTTATAATAATTAAATTAATTTTAGGAGCAGTTAAAACCACACCCATTGCAGCGTTACAAGTAGAGACATCAGAAATGTCATTAAGTATAAGAAGACAGAAACTAGCAATGGCATACTGGGTAAACCTACAAGGACAAAAAGATAATCATCCTGTAAGGGAAGTTCTGAATGATTGGTGGGAAATTGTAAATGCAAATGGTAAAGGCTTTGCATGGAAAATAAAAGAGTGGGTTAATGAAGCTGGTCTAGAGTCAATATCATTTGCTCCAATAGTGGTAGTATCCCCAATTCCACCCTGCATAATAGATCAACCGGAAATAGACATACAATTACATAAAAACAGAAGGGAAATGAATGAAGCAGTTAGTTTAATTACATATGTATGTGAGTATATAAGAGTTTGAGGTGAGGAAGGGTGAAGGATAACAGATGGTGCATCAGTATATACAGCTGAGATCGTAGCTATTTCAACGTCACTAGAGTGGGTGTATGAAGCTAGACCTGATAAAGTAGTAATATGTTCTGATTCAATGGCAGTCCGTTTGAGCTTACAATCATTGGAAACAAATAGAACTGACATTTTAACTGAAATCATGATTAGGTTATACGGTTTACGACAGATGAGAATAATAATTAAAGTTATGTGGGGACCAGCACACGTGGGAATGCAAGGTAACGAGGAAGCAGACAGGATTGACAAAGAATCAATTAAAATGAAAGAACCAAACATAAACATTGCGCTCAGTAGATCAGAAGGAAAACATTTAATTTCAGAAGCATGCAATAGGAAATGGCAGACAGTATGGGACTCGTGTCATACAGGTCGACACTATTACAAGGTTCAGAAAACCATAAAGAAGAGCAAAATAATTCGCAACTTAAGTAGAAAAGAACAAGTTATTTTCACACCTTTACGAACAGGACGTTCGAATCTAAATCACACTTTACACATTAAAGGGAAACGTGACACAGGTCTATCTGATGTGTGTTTAGTAGAGGAAACTGTAGAGCATGTTATGCAGATATGCAAGACATATGAAATACAAAGGAGGATCCTTAAGGAAGAATTACAAGCAGTAGGATCCCAGGAATTTAATATAACTAGCTTATTAAATGATGGTCCAAATTCAAGAAAACAAATGCATGCAGTCATGAGATTCATTAAGAATAGTGGTCTATATAATAGGATATAGGAGGGTTATTCATTCTTTTCACACTCCATCACAGTAGGTGGCGGTATGCACCTTAATTGGAAGTTAGTTCGCAACCCGCCATTAAATTCAAAGAAGAAGAAGAAGAAGAAGAACTTCTCTTTTTTTTGTTCTACTTGAGCTGAACGGCTGCAGTCCTGGATTCAGTGAGAGCTGAGGAACAAATCACTTTCAGCAGAAACCGTGAACTAAGAGTCATCAAAGCTTTCGGGCGCAGCTGCAGCGATCTTCTGAGGAGAGGTGAGCAGTTCACGATGTTTCTCATCTTTAAACAACTGTAAAACACACTTTACACATTATGTTTGAACAGTACACGAGCTCGTTTCTGTCTTGTTTTCATCGAGGAAGCTGTTTGTGTGTTCTCTGACTTCGACATTTAGAGCAGCAGCAGGCTCTATGTGAGGAAAACACACGGAGTTCATTCAGAACTGAGCGATTTTATGTTTTTGTATGTTCGTGTAAATGATGGTTTCGATGTTTGCAGTGATGATGATGCTGTTAGTCTCGTGATCTGTGAGGAGAATAAATGCGAACCAATATCAATTATTGCTGCTGCGATTTCATTGATGATATAATTCTTTTTTTGAGATTTTTCTTTGGCAGATCAAATCTGTTTGCGCAGTAAAGTTAGTTTTAAGTTCTATATATCCATGGATAATCGCATTGTTTAAGGGACCGTCTGCAAATTGCAGCACAAAAACCGTAAACAATGCCCAACCGTTCTTTGACATGAATGATTTTACAAAGTAAATATATATATATATATATATATATATATATATATATATATATATATATATATATATATATATATATATATATATAATTTTTTTTTTTTTTTTTTGAAGTAAATGCAAACTGAGCTGCAACAATTGGAAAGTTAGTGAACTTGTTTAAAGACAGTGATTGAGGTAAATAGTTGAGCGTGGCACTTAACTGTGTTCTTAAGAACTATTGGCAAAATATCACCTGTATTAAGTCAGTCGGGACACTAGCAATGTACTACAAACCTCCACAAGTCACATAGATTTAAATATATTATTAATAAATATATTTTGATATATTTAAATATCTTAAATTCAAATAATTTTATATTGTATAAAATAATAGAAAAATTATTTTATACAATATATGTAACTATATTTTGAAATATATATTTAAATATTCGATTTTGGTCACTTTGTAATATTTTTCACATTTATTAAATATATGTAAATATATTTTTATCGGAAATATTTACATATATTTACCTTATATGTAAATACATTTAGATATCAGACTATGTCCATATTAATTTCTAATATTTATTTTAACATTACATTTTCTGAATATGTAAATGTATTAGATTTCTATAAATCCAAACCCAGCTAACACAGTTACATTGTGACTTTGTGATTCCCATATTCGTCGTGGCAGCGTTATAGTGGAATGTCGCTGGAACGTGATGAGTACGTCCTATCGACCAAAATACCACAATATTTACGCCTCACCTTTAGTCCGGGCCTGATGTGCTCCGACCATTACCTTGAAATACACAAATAACTAATAAACTCAAACCTTCTCTGGTGCAAAAAATAAAGCTTGTGAACTCTAATTGTAATGGAATTATGGGGGATTCATAGTAAATACATTCATAATGCGAACCAACACAAAAACAATAAATTCTAATAAAAAATAGACAAAAACACACTGCATTCATTCAAAAATCAACATATATTCAGCGCTACATTCTACAAATACTTAGCCAAAACATTTTGAACATTGCACCTGTTCTTCAACCATGCAGAGTGTTACCAAGTCAAGAGCACAGAAAACTGAACACATCAGTTCATAGATTACACAATATAAACAATAGAAATATGTTTGTCTTATTAAAGATGGGATAGTTAATGAAGTTATCAGTGAAAATAATTATCAGTACACTTATTGATAAAACTCTACATAATTTGGTGCAAAAAATAAAGACATGATAAAAAGATATGAAACAGTTCAGGAGATACTGCGTCATATATGAGGCACCTGCTATAAATGTCTGGTGGTGATGTGCTTTAATTACATGGCATGCAGGAAAAAAGTAGGCTAAATTTATAAATCGAGAAAACAAATTAGTAAATTGTGCGGACGATCTAGCAAATGGAGGAAATGTAATAGTAATTGTGTGCACGTTTTAGTTCATCCAGGGGAACAAATTAGTAAAAACGTGCACATAATTAGTTTTTTTCTTGCATGTCATGTGCGGGGCTCTGTATTTAATACCCGGGAATAAAGAGATAACGTCTCGCTAGAGCGGCCAGCTTTGGGAAGAACCTTACATTCGCTTGTGGATGTTTGCATCGCAAGTGATACAGCATTGTACTTGCACTACTGCTTTATTTTAATACCGCGTAGAATATTTTGCAAGTAACTTCGTTGCGCTTTCTGTTGAAATGGGCCTACTTTTCGCACCCTTCATTTGGCTTGCTCAGCTAAATATGTCTGTAGGTGTGTGGTTGCATGTGTGTACGCGCCCAGTGAGTTAACAAACACGCATGTGCACATCTTCGACAATTTATCGTCCAGCAAAATTTGTTATTGTGACAGGCCTATTTAATACTGCTTCACTATCAGAAGATAAACCTAAACAATATTGCAATTACCAAAGAACCATAATTCTTGAGCTTCTCAGAAGATAAAAAAAAAAAACATTGATAAAGAGTAAAGGAGATTTCTAGCATCTCTACCCGGGATAAACTGCTTCCTGTGGAACAGTCTTCATGAAGATTGATGTCTTGATCCTGGATCCTTGCTGCCATCCACTTGGAGATGGTTTGGATGATATGTGGTTGTGTCTAAAGGGTAATGAATCAACGTTACAAGAATACTGATAGCAGCGCTATTGATCCTGTAGCTTATATATAGCTTATTTTCAGTACTGAACAAGTCAGGAACCAAATTAGTATAATATTGTATAGTTTATCGTGTTAAATTTCTAATAATTTAAAACAGGTAACGTTATATTAGATTTTAAGAGTTAACGTTACCTTAGACCACCTCTGAGACTGCTTTTGAGCTAATTAACCAAACAGAGCATTTATTTATTAAATTGAATTAGATAACCTACAAAAATACAAAACACTACTCCTTTTTGATGACATCTAACATTATATCAGTTAAAAACTATGAATAAAAGTCGATTTATAGCGCTTACCCCCCCCCCCCAAAAAGGAAATAATTTAGTCCCCTTTATAGTGTCCATACCTGACATACTTGTGGTTTTGATTACCAGCATTCTTCAAAGTATCTTCTTTTGAGTTCTGCAGAAAAACAAAAGTCAGAGGTTTGGTAAAAATCTGGTTTACTATACATCGAAGTAAATTAATAAACACTTTTCACCAGTCATTGGCTATGCCAATAAATAACAGTGAACCCTGCAATAAAATGCTTGAAAAATACACATTCAGTAGATCCAAAGCTTGCTGTTGATCAGGTCTCTTCAGTAAATATTCCCTGCAGTTAATGCAAAAAATAACTGGCCGACACTTTACTTGAACTTACTTTACTCCTGTGTGTCTCTACTAGGGCTGTGCGATATGGGGAAAATATCTAATTGCGAATTTTTTTTTTTTTGACAGATATTGCGATTTGATTTGCGACTTTAAATTTTCAAAGTCAAGCTTCAGCTCAATATTATCAGTAATGTGCAGCACAGTATGAGTATCATTACCCTGCTGAAAAAAAATAAGACTGAAAAAAAAATCAGAAATTCTTACAGTTTCCATGAAACCATTACAAAATTCCTTTTTGCTTTTGGCATTATTCCAATAGGAATTACTGTTGTTCTGTCCAATACAATTCCCATTATAACCCTGAAAGCCCTTCAATTTTCAATTGTGTTTGGGAGGGGTTTTATATATATATAAATATATATATATATATATAACAGACAAGACTACAATGGTATAACAAATTTGATAGAATTAACTTAGTTACTGAATTTCACTGGAAATATTAATTTTTTATATAAAGAACTATTTCTTTAGTCAATTATTAAAGTATTACATGTTACACTGTATTTGGGGTTTTAAGAACAAGTGGAAAATGTGCTGAATGTTTCACTTTATTCAAGTGAAATTAGCAAGCAGTTAGACTGAATTTACATTCGTTTTAAAAGCGGAGCCAGGCGCGAGTTGAAGCAGGTTGCGCGCGTGTGTCGAGCCTCATCCAGACTGCCAGATGTGCTCGTGGAGATTTGCGGTGCAGGGTCGTGCGCGAATATAACCGAGCATTATGAAACCGGCTGCGTGAGTGCGGCAAGTGTGAACGGCTCGTGCGTGGCGCAGGATTCTCGCCGCGTGGAGAAGAGGAGCGAGTATGAGAAGTAGAGATCGACCGATATGGGTTTTTCTATAGCCGATGCCGATGTTTAGAGGTCAGGGTCAGCCGATGGCCGATATGTGCTGCCGATTTTTAGGGGCCGATATCTTGAAGTTTTCCCCTTCATTTGCATGCTAAAATGTCACACTAATAATAAGTGGATGCACAACATTTCTAAACTTATCATTTATTGAGCACTGACTTGAACCATCTCTCGAATCTTAATTTTGTGCACTGCACGGTATTAAAAATAAAAAAAATGATCCAAAGTTAACCAAACAAATCAATAAACTGACCAAGTATTAAATATATAAAACAGGTAATATATATATAAAGTCAATCATTTACATAAAAGTTTTAGAGCATTTATAAAGCAGAATTTTTCAAGTTTGTTGGAACATAAATGTAAACTTAAATATACATTTAAATAAAATAAATACATTTTTATAAATAAAAATCAATTAAACTGAAAAAATATAAAAAATAAAATATATAAATAATAAATAGTAGTGCTGCAAACACACTAGCAACCAGCAACATTTGTGTTTGGTATAAACGACACAGAGCATCTAAAGTGCATCCTAACTTCAAACTTACATCGCAGTCTGTTCATTATTAAAATAAAGTACAGTCAACCAAACATAAAGGGTTACACTGATCAGTCTAAATAGACCTTATACCGGTCCACTCTGCTGTTATGCCAAGAACGTTTTTGCTCATGTGAAGAGGATGATCTTTTCCGTCTAGTTTACATTAAAAAAAAAAACCTTGTAGTTTAACATTCAGATACATTGCGAATATGGAAACATGTGGATATGTGCAGAACGAGACGTGAGCAATAACCTCCAAACACATCTAGCCAAACCCGCGCTCGCTCGTCCTCGTCTGCACGCACGCACTCACTGTCACGATCTAATGCACTGTAAATGCAGGATTTTTAAAAACAAATAGGCCTACCGGAATGCACAAATTCAACAACAGGATCAAATTAAGTACTGGTCATAATACTTGCATAAAATGTTTAATGTGAAAAAAGCGGTTCACTGACTACACAGCCACAAGCGCCACAGTTACGTTTGGGATAATTTGATTTTTAATACTATAGTGTCATTTGAAAACATTGCAATTGCGATTTAAAATACAACAACAAGCACCACAAAACCATTTAAAGAGGCGCATTCAGCGGTCTCCTTGACAGAAAACAGTCAACAAAGTAAAATAACAATTCTCGTTTATAATAATTACTAATATGGCTTCTTCTAAACAAGATCTTGGTCTGTGTTCTTTTAATGCGTGAACTTCATTATTTGAAGTGCAACTGCCCTCCAGTAATCGCAAAAGGCTCTGTGCTTTGTTACTTTTTAATAAAAAGTACCAGCTTTATAATTATTCCGAATTCATAACGAAATTCAAACAATAAAGTTTTGGCGCTCCTTAATGCGGCAGGCACGGTCACTTTAGCGCCTCAGTTCAAGGGCAAGTGAACCCATTTAATCTTTCTCTTTACTAATATAGTACATAATGAACATGAATTAACATCAAAAGGTAGGCTATTTTATAAGAGATCCTACAGTACAACTTACTGAAATGTATCGTGTAGGAGGAGCCCAAGCTACACTCAGTGGCCAAGTGATGCTTATGCTCCATGATACTGGTACAGACTCTGTGTAATGAACAATTCTTTGTGACTGTAGATTTCAAGCTGGAAAAGACATTTAGTTCCCACTTTAAGTGAACCTTAGTTCCCAGGTCATCTACAAGATGGATTAAAATGCCGATAAAGTCAAGAAAAGATGAGACATAAACACATGACAGTATGATTGAAATGCTGAAATGTAAATAAATAAATAATAATAATCGTAAAATAAAACACGTTTATTCTGTGGCACCTAAAAAAAATATTTGGCTCCTAAGTCTTTTTCTTATAGGAGCCAATGGCTCCTTACTCTATTTTTTTGTTTGGAGCCCTGTGATCTCAAACGTATGGTGCGCGCTCTTCATTATATCAAATGATCATAATCACATCTATTTATTTTACAGTCCTGCTACTAGCATTTTATTCAGACTAAAACCCCTTTAATTCGGGTGAGAAAGCTTTTATTCCGAGTGGCTTTTGCACATAATAATAATAATACAGCTGCAGACGCATTTTGCAGCATTAAGGTTATTAATTGATCTTTAATTTAAACGACGATCGATCATGGAAATGATCAAATATTGACATCCAATATGTATATACAAGTTTAAAACTGTAAATAATAATTTCTTAATTCAAAATAAAATATTAATGAATCCATCTCTGCTAATCCTGGGTTGCTATGGTCACGCGGGTTCGTTTATGCATTAAACTCGTAGTCAAGTGAAAAACATGTTGTTCCCTCAACATTAGAAGTCGTGGGCATCAGAAATGGATGTTGTTCCCTCAACATAACATCTCGAGGCCAATACATAATTTTGTCAAGGTAACGACATCCTTATCTCGTGGCCACAACATAATATCACGTTCCCACTAGTTATGTCATGGCCATGGCAAAACTAAGAAACCAACCAAGTCACTTCTTATGTAAGAAAGTGCTGTGTCAGGCCTGTCATATTTAGCTTGTGTTGGAATTGCCAAATAAAAAACAGAAAAACCACGTACTGGTGTTGATCAAATACCATGCAAGTCTATTTTATTTATAATTTATTTTTGCAGATCGGCCCTTTTTCTCATGGCCTAGTGTTTAGAGAGTTTGACTCCTAACCCTAGGGTTGTGGGTTTGAATCTCGGGGCATCAGTACCATGACCGAAGTGCCCTTGAGCAAGGCACCGAGCCCCCAACTGCTCCTCAGGCGCAGCAGCATAAATGTGTTCACGGTGTGTGTGTGTGTTCACTGCTGTGTGTGTGCACTTTGGATGGGTTAAATGCAGAGCACAAATTCTGAGTATGGGTCACCATACTTGGCTGTATGACACGTCACTTTTTTTTTTTTCTCTCCTCTCTCCAGTTCAGCGTGTGGCGCTAAAAAACATTTGTTTGTTTGAAAAACACCATTAAACCTCAGTGGAAGATGATTAGTTTCACCGCACTCTGTTGTTTTTTTTTTCTTTTTCGTGATGCTGGTTTAATACAAACTGTTAGAAAAGTTGTTTCTGTAAATAAAGAAATACAGTTTTTTTTTTAATCAGGTCAATACCTGTAATATTCTCATCCTCACAGTCGTGACTACGTTTTGAAGCAAGCAGGAATATCTGGAGGAGTATCATCTGAACTGAGATCTGCTGCTGTGAAGATGGAGTTTGTTAAAGAGGAGAGTGAAGAGATCACAATTGAACCAGAAACCTGGAGAATAAAACACGAGGAGCCAGGAACCTGCAGAATAAAACACGAGGAGCCAGAAACCCGGGGAATAAAACACGAGGAGCCAGAAACCCGGAGAATAAAACATGAGGAGGCAGAAACCCGGGGAATAAAACACGAGGAGCCAGAAACCCGGGGAATAAAACACGAGGAGCCAGAAACCTGGAGAATAAAACACGAGGAATCAGAAACCTGGAGAATAAAACACGAGGAGCCAGAAACTGGGAGAATAACCAGAAACCGAAGAATAAACACGAGGAACCAGAACCCGGAGAATAAAACACGAGGAGCCAGAAAACCGGAGAATAAAACACGAGGAATCAGAAACCCGGAGAATAAAACACGAGGAATCAGAAACCCGGAGAATAAAACTCGAGGAGCCAGAAACCCGGAGAATAAAACACGAGGAACCAGAAACACGGAGAATAAAACTCGAGGAGCCAGGAGAATAAAACACAAGGAACAAGGAGGTTGGTGTTTATTCTGCATTCATCTTTAAATAATATTTGTGGTACATACACAAATCCTTTATGCAGAAATAAGACATTAACTATCATTAAATTGTCTTAAATCCATGTTTTAAAATTCTTATGGAAATGTAACTGCACTGACACTGAGGAGATTTAATTATTACTTTAATTAGACTTTTATTTTTGCTTTTTGAAAATCAAGAAACTGTATTGAATTCTGAGCCTGTAAGACTGAATAAGTTTTTACGCTAGAGAAACCAGCATGGTAAAGTTTGTTTTAGGTTCGATATTCGCCCGACATTCGACAGTCCTACAAAGACACCACAACCACGATTAGTTTTAACAATATGCAACAACTTTATATCAATGTTAAAATATTATTTAAAAAACAGCCTAAGTGTATTGTAGCAGCAAATTTAAACCGGAGAAAGCTTTGACGTGCTATAGCGGCGCTTGATCCATAAGGGACCGTCTGACAATTCCACTGATTGGGTTTAAAACGTCCAATGTATTTTAACTAACGTGACTTCTAACATTTAAAATAAAACATTGCCAAACTGTAAGGCGTGTATAACTCAAAGTGATTTACTACAGGTGGGATTTTGCCAATACCTTCCTTCATGTATGCAGTACAGTCCACAATTATGTTCAAAAAAACTTTTTTTTTTTAAGCCTTTTGTTTTACTGGGACACAGGAAGTGTCCTCATAAACCATGTTTATGTTGTAGTACCCATGACATTATACACACTTGTGTCCTCATAAACCATATATACCAGTGTGCACAAATAAATAAATAAATAATAAATTAATAAATATAAAATATAGCTGCAAGCAGCAATTGCGGGGCCAAGCACTCCAGCGGCAAATTGAGGAGCTAAGCATGGCATGGAGCATCACACCAAAAGCAACGAGCAATTACAGCAATTTAAGGATGATTGTAATTGAAATTGCGGAAAAATCATAAATACAAGCACTAGTATTATGATTAAATGGCTTATAACTTTTGACCAACAGGTGGCGTGTAATCAAATCATTTTGGTGTGTTCAGTGTGAGGTGACAATGGCACACACAAAGTTTGGTGCAAAAATGTCAAAGCTTTGCAGAGATACAGCCTCAGATGTATTTTGGCATCTTACGAACAAATTTGTTGATGCGCTAAACGAAAACCGTTTCATATATCGACACGAAATCCATAACTTTTTGTCAGCTCTCTCTGAAGATGATCCGAGTCAAATTTGGTGAAAATCGGACTAACGGTCTAGGAGGAGATATCAGATATTTCATTATAACTTTTAACCACAAGGTGGTGCTGCCACCAAACTTTTTGAGTAGCATCAGGGCATGGAGCCAAACATTTTTGTAATTATTTTCGTAACGATACGATAATGCGTTCCAAAAATACAGCATTTTAAAACATAATTCAAAATGGCCAACACCTAAAATGGCTGACACATGAAAATTGGATATCATTCGACTCCGCATGACCCACCGAATCTAACGAGTTTTGTGATTTTTGGCCAAACCATGCAGAAGTTATAAGCAAAAATATGCATTTTTCATATCTCCTGACCACTAGGTGGCGCTGCGTCGAAACTCTGCAGGTAGTCTCAGGTCATGCTTGTTATAACACACACCAAGTTTGGTCTCAATACGCCAAACCGTTGCGGAGTTATAGCCTCGCATTTTTGCGTGCTTTTCGTAGAATTTGTTCACGTGGTATTCGAGAACGGTTGGACAAATCAACTTGAATTCCATAACTTTTTGCCAGCGTGGTCTGAAGATGATCTGGTTCAATTTTCGTAACAATCGGTTCAATGGCCTAGGACGAGTTCGAAAAAGTAGTTTTTACGAACAATTGAAAATAGCGAAAAAACTAAACCTTGCGTTTTTTTTTTTTTTTTTTTTTTGAATTTTGGTGTCCTTTCGACTTGGCATGAGTCAAGGAATCAGAGGAAAAATTTTAATTTTGTGGTTTACGGTTAAAAAGTTATTAGCGTAAAGAAATTGAAATTTTGTACAAGTGGTGGCGCTAGAGACTCCAAATTTGCTATGGTTAGTGGTGACACTGTCCTCTATCAGTGTGCCAAATTTCACAACTTTCCCGCAAGCGGTTCTATGGGCTGCCATAGACTTGCGGCGGAAGAAAAAAATCACACTAACGGATACAATAGGTGCCTAAGCACCTTCGGTGCTTGGCCCCTAATAATGTGCTGTAGAATCAAAAGCCACTAGGAGCGTACTACAACCTTTAGAACATGAAAAAAGAGAATTAGGTGAATTTTGGTGAATTGGTTTTTAATGAAAATATTTGTGTGCTGTACAAGCAGTAAAGGTGTTATTGTGAAAATGTAACCTTTAGTAATTCAGTCTGGTCAGTACGAATGTACAGCAACCTTTGGAAAAAAACACTTTTGGTGAATTTCAGTAATTTTTTACTAAGAATAATTATGCACTGTTTGTACAGTATTGGAGCTATTGACAAAGTTTCACATGTAGTAAGTCAGTTTTGTAACTAGGAATATACCACAGCCTTTGGAACATAATAAAAAACCCTTTTGGTGATTTACAGTAATTGTTTTTTAAGAATAATTATGTACTGTATGTACAGTAAGGGAGATATTGGCAAATTTTCGCCTGTTTGAAGTCAGTCTTGCCACTAGGAATGTACAAACCCAATCCCTAAAAAGTTGGGACACTGTACAAATTGTGAATAAAAACAGAATGCAATGTGGAAGTAATCAAATAAGTTTCCAATTTTAATATTTTATTCAGAATACAACATAGATGACATATCAAATGTCAATTTTTATAACAGTCTGCAAACGTCTGGGGGCTGAGGAGACAAGGTGCTCAAGTTTAGGAATAGGAATGTTGTCCCATTCTTGTCTAATACAGGCTTCTAGTTGCTCAACTGTCTTAGGTCTTCTTTGTCGCATCTTCCTCTTTATGATGCACCAAATGTTTTCTATGGGTGAAAGATCTGGACTGCAGGCTGGCCATTTCAGTACCCGGATCCTTCTTCTACGCAGATGTGATGTTGTAATTGATGCAGTATGTGGTCTGGCATTGTCATGTTGAAAAATGCAAGGTCTTCCCTGAAAGAGACGACGTCTGGATGGGAGCATATGTTGTTCTAGAACTTGGATATACCTTTCAGCATTGATGGTGCCTTTCCAGATGTGTAAGCTGCCCATGCCACACGCACTCATGCAAACCCCCATACCATCCAGGTTCAGTCCCAGAATGAGTCCTGTGTGAACAAAAGCAAGAACTAATGCCGTAAAGGGTGTGTCGTAGTGATGATGCACGTTATCGTGCAACTCTTTTAGTGGGTGTTTTGAATGCAGATCAACTTTTGCAACAAAAAAAATTTTCAAATTGTAATGAAGCAGATATTAGTTAGTTCCTCACTTTCCGCGCTGAAGCTGAGATCATTCGCTAGCTTAAGTGAAATTTAACGTGCCTAGCTTTTTTGACTCGTACATTACGTCACATCCTGATGTCACGTGTCTTTATACCATTACATCCCTATTCCCAACACTGTAGACTATTTTTGATAACTACTCTTGTTGTAACCTCTAACCCATAATGTCTCTCTCCTTCCTGGGAGTTGGTGGGTTGGTATAAACATTTTCTCTGAAATTGGTCACCATAGTCTTTGCTTAAGCTTTTTTTTTTGTTATTAAATAATTTAATAACTCATTATTTACATTTAAAAATAGCCTGTATGATTAAATTCTCATTACCAAAAAAATAAGTTCTCTCTACCGCAACTGGCCTTAAATTGTTGCGGTAAGTGAGAATGGTGTTGTGGAGGATGAGGTGTCTTAGCATGTTTTGCTAACAACAGAGAAGCCATGATGATTTAGCCAATTTTTTACTCAATGTATATAATCCGACATTAATGAAGTATAAGAAATTTTTGAATCTAACATTTTTCAAAATGTGTAAAACTACCCGTTTCGGCAATGATAATCAATTTGTCGTGTACACTTTCTGACAAGAGAATTTTTAACTTTAACAATATGAAGAGATCTGCCTACTAGGTAGCTATTTTGAAGGTTCTGCCATGTGTTGCATAATTTAAAATCAATATTTATCTAAAAATAACTGTGTATAAATGGCCCACAAAAAATGTTGCGGAGGATGAGTTCATCAGTCATGGACACTTTCTTTTTTGACTATTGTATCATTAATATCATACATGAATATTCAGTCTGTCATTTTTATGTAGTATGAAAAAAATCTAGCAGAATATCCATTTACTTTTTTCAGAATATTTTAATTCTAATTTGTTTAAATTACAACATAACATAAGTTCAGACACAGCTGGACGCATTGCGGTAATGAGAATTTCAGCAGAAAATGCAAAAAAATGCAAAAATAATTAATTCCTATGTTGAAATTACTCTGTGTAAAGTAGAGAACAGTATTGTCTTTATTATGATGTTTTTATATATTACTAAATTGCATGTTTAATATTTAAAATAATTAGTGCCATGGCGTTTCAACAGTTTCGCGAGAATGACCCATTCAGAGATCTGTGATGTGTAATTATTCGAGTTGTGTGTGTGCGTGTGTGTGAATCAGTGACCAAACTAAACATTGTTTCTCCCAATGATATGAATGTAATATGTTATTTAAATTGTTAAATTAAAGAAAGTGATTAAAGAACAAACCTCGTTTGCTGGAGCTGTCAGTGTGTAGTGTTTCTTTACTAAGTGATATCACCATCTATTGGCCTGGCAGCATAATGCAGTGTTTTTAGTTATTTTCATTGCACTGTGTTAACAAAGGACAGTTTTTACATCGTTTTCGTCTGTACACAAATAATTTAACCTCTAATATTTCAAATTTACCATTTGATTTTCATTCTTTTTTTTTATAGGCCTGATGAAAATGAAAGAAGAAAGACAAGATCTGAATGAGGTGGAGGAGAAAGATCATGTCAATGGAGAAAAATCAGTGAGTTGCAGCATTAAAAAAACAGAAGTCAAAAAGCCTTTCAGCTGCTGTCAGTGTGGAAAGAGTTTTATACAGAAAGCACAACTTAAAAATCATTTGGTAACTCACACTTCAGAAAAACCTTTCAGTTGCTCTCAGTGTGGAAACACTTTTACACGCAAAGAAAGCCTTAAGAATCACATGTTAATTCATACTGGAATAAAGCCTTTCATCTGCTCTCAGTGTGGAAAGAGTTTTATACAGAAAGCAGGCTTAAAGGATCACATGTCTATTCATACTGGAATAAAGTCTTTCATCTGCTCTCAGTGTGGAAAGAGTTTTATACAGAAAGCACACCTTAAGAGTCATTTGGTAACTCACACTTCAGAAAAGCCTTTTAGTTGCTCTCAGTGTGGAAACACTTTCACGTTTAAATCAAGCCTTAAGAATCACATGTTAATTCATACTGGAATAAAGTCTTTCATCTGTTCTCAGTGTGGAAAGAGTTTTATACAGAAAGAACAACTTAAGAGTCATTTGGTAACTCACTCTTCAGAAAAACCTTTCAGCTGCTCTCAGTGTGGAAAGAGTTTTACATATAAAGTAAGCCTTAAGAACCACATGATAATTCATACTGGAATAAAGCCTTTCAGCTGTTCTCAGTGTGGAAAGAGTTTTACACAGAAATCTAGCTTAAAGGATCACATGAAAATTCATACTGGAATAAAGTCTTTCAGCTGCTCTCAGTGTGGAAAGCGTTTCATACGTAACAGTAATTTTAAGAGGCACATGTTAATTCATGCTGGGATAAAATCTTTCATCTGCTCTCAGTGTGGAAAGAGTTTTACACTGAAAGGACAACTTAAGAGTCATTTGGTAACTCACACTTCAGAAAAACCTTTCAGCTGCTCTCAATGTGGAAACACTTTCACGTTTAAATCAAGCCTTAAGAGGCACATGTTAATTCATACTGGGTAAAAGTCTTTCACTTGCTCTCAGTTTGGAAAAACTGTTACACAGAAAGGACACTGCAAGGTTCATTTGGTAACTCACTCTTCATAAAAGCCTTTCATCTTAGGGAGTTAAAGTAAATGACTGTTTTTCTGAATGACTGTTGTCATCTACTGGATCACCTCAAGGATGTGTCCTCTCCCCCTTATTATTTATCTTGTACACAAAGACTGTAAGAATAGTTTTATGCTGTGTTCACACCAAACGCGAAGAGAGCATCTGGCGCAAATGATTTCAATGTTAAGTTAATGTAAAGACACGTTTACGCGCGTCTGGAGGTCTCGCGGCGCGAATGAGGCGTTTAGCGTGGTAAACATGAATTTGCCTCATTCGCGCATCTAGTTCGCGCGAATTGAGCATGTGGCGCGATACGCGCGAATGTGCTTTTTGTGCATTTAACGCGAATTCGCGTCCGACGCCCGTGTTGAAAAATTTGAACTTTGGCGTCAATTTGCGGTGTGTTAACCAATCAGGAGCCTGCTCAGGAGTCACTCATTCAACATGGAGGAACGACTGATATTGTCAGTGAGCAGTCAGCCAGAGCTATATGACACAAGTTCATATTTCTATAGAGACAGGAATAAAAAGGACCTCGCTTGGAAGAGTGTGTTGTAAATACACATTTAACTTTTGAGTCACGTACATGTTTATCGACCCGCGGCTTTCCCGCCATTTTTTACAACTATTTTCCCACCAAAATATACAGCTACTTTTCACTAACAAGATAATGTGTTTATTCAGAGGACAAAGCCTCGAATGCTCGATCAACATCAGCCATCTTGCAAACAGACAATCGCCTAGCACTTGCCCCTCCCACAAGAAGCGGATTTTGCCTTGGACGCGCATCAATTTTGCTTCAAACTCTTGCTTTCTACGCGTGTCTATTTCGCTCTAGACACGCGAATGCATTCAAAATGTTCAAGCGGCAAACTAGACGCGGTAGATGCGAATTTGACGCTTTATTCGCGTTTGGTGTGAACGCAGCATTAGAAATAGGCATATTATAAAATTTGCTGCTAATTCTGTAATCGTTAGCTTAATGAGTGAGGAGGACTCCTTGTTTGGCCCTGTGGTTTATGATTTTATTATGTGGTGTCAGAATGCTTTCTTGAAACATACTGTAAAGGCACAATATGTAATTTTCACCGCTGGAGGGTGTGTATTCAAAATAAGCCGTCTAAGTGAAACAAGGCCAACGAACAAGCGTGACACACGTATAGCTTGAAAGCTTTTATTATGCCAGAGTTGATCGTGTCCGCTGCTTCTGGTCGTGCATATGAGAGGTAAAGCAGCACTGTTTTATCATACTAGATACGTTTGAAAGTCCTGTTATATTGTTACTCTGTGCGGTCGTCACCAGTCTATTAAAACACACACCACATATTAAAGTGTCTTTGGTGGTTCCTTGTTTTCTACAAAACAAAACCAGAAATTGGGGGGTTATGACATCATTGGCAGGCCACACTATGGCCACTGTCCGTGTAACTAGTTTTAAACATTCTTCGAAACATTTGGGATAATGCAAGTACACAAGTCAGCAAAATATATAACACTTCCAGTGGTTTTGGGATATTGTAATAAAATAATATTGCATATTGTGCATTTAATGTTTCTAAAACTAAGGAGATGACTATTGATTTTAACTCTTGGATGAAATCTATTTAATAGAAGCAAACAAGCATTAATGGAGTAGGTATTGAGAGTTTTTAACAGTACAAGTATTTGGGTACTGTTTTGGATAACAAATTTTTATTTTCTCCCAATACTGAGGTTTTGTGTAAGAGGGGGCAGCAAAGATTGTTTTGCTTGTGGAAACTAAGGTTATTTAATGTGGACAAAACCTTGATGTGCATGTTCTACAGATCCTATATTGAGTTATTGTTATCTTTTTCACTGTTGTGCTGGTTTAATTATCTAAAAGTGAAAAACATGAATTGTCTTGATTGTAAACCAGGGAAGTAAAATAACTTTTTATCCCCTCAGTTGAAATTTTTTTAAATTTAAGGTAAGAACTTTTTAGGAAGGAAATGTATTGTGTTTTTGTTGTTTATGTGAAATGTTTGATTGCTGCTAAATTGCCTTTGGGAAATAAATAAAATGAACTGAACTGAACTGAACTGAATCTCCTCTCAGTGTGTAAAGTGTTTTGTGTGAAAAGGATACCTTGAGACTCACATTTTAAAGGGGTCATCGGATGCCCATTTTCCACAAGTTGATATGACTCTTTAGGGTCTTAATAAAAAGTCTATAACATACTTTAGTTCAGCACTGAGCAACGGTGAAAATAATTCCTGTACTCAAACTTAGACCAGTTGATGTGGTGGAAACGTTTAATGACTCTGCAAGCAAAACAGACACATAAATTCCCTTTACTTAACCTCAGGAGAGACAGAAGCACTGGCCAAATGACTTTGTTGTTCCTAGCTTTTCAGTAGATGTTGAATATCGTTTGTGGCGGGGCAACTTGAAATACCTCAACAATGGCACTTTCCTCAAACCGTCTAGGAACCTTAAACATCAAATCCCTGAAAAAATTGGCTGAAAGTATTTTTGCATTTAAAGCCTATCCAGATTATAAAGATTATGAACAAGTAGCATCTGCCCTAGTAAAACAGCATCCACATCTGCTGGAAAGTGGTTTGCGATCTGGCTGGGGTGGGCTGGAAGAACAGTCTAAAATTCAAAAGTGGAGTGTTCCTGATGTAACAGAAAATGCAGGAAAGCGTGGTGCTAACAACCCAGAAGGAGAGCCATCGCGGAAAAACATAAAAAATAAATAAGAAATGCAAACTAAATTTCCTACCCAACTACCCTGAAGGACATGATGATGCCAGCATTGAGAGTGCTCGCAAAGAACTGGAAAAAGAAATGAAGAAGAGAACACCAAGTGCTTCTGTATTGTCACAAATGGGCTTGACGTTTGCATTAAAGCACAAAGAGATGGTTATGTCAGCGCCTTCAATCACTGATGTACTTGACCGCTGGCCAGCTCTGTTTCGTGAGGCACAGGTAATTTTCTTTTTCTTTCTACACACACTTTCACACATACACATTAACACTCTCTATCACTCACACTCACTATATCAATTTTAATAACTGCGTGAAAATGTAAGGAGTAGAAGTAAAATGTCGGCTGAAAAATAATTACTCCAGTAAAGTATAGATACCCAAAATTTCTACTTAAGTAAGGTAAGGAAGTATTTGTACTTTGTTACTTGACACCTCTGAAAACAACCAGAACTGCTACTTTGCTTATCTCTTACTAAGATGGGTTCAGATTAGTGGTGGACAGTAAAATGTGTCTAATGCAGAAAATATTATGGCTTTTAAACAACAAATACTACTGAAGGTGACTGTCTTTTAAGGTTCTTGTTTTTAAAGTTCTTCTGAAACAACATAAATTCATCAAGACATAAATTCTGCATCTGTTGTACTGTGACAGAAACCTCTTCCAAATGTCTGTTGAAAACATGAAAACATCCACTAAATTAGGTGCATAAATACACTTTGTTTTTGTTTACTCCATGTAGTTCTGAGAGCTGAAGTGTACATTTTGATTTTCTCAAATACATCAAGGTAAGTGCGCAAAGGTCTCTCTCACACATTCTCAAAGGTTTTTTTTTTTAATGTTCCAAAGGTTTAACCAGATTCCCAGTGGTCAGACTGACTTACTACATTTACAAAAAACTTTTTACTACATTTACAAATAAAATGTGAACGCCAACCAATGAGATTGCAGTTTGCGTATTAGCTCCGCCCATTACCGGAAAACCCAGCTGTTCTTAAAAGCTGAAGACTTCCATAGGAAAATACAACAAAGAATATTATTTAAATGTAGCGCGTCAATTAACTATCTCTCTCTCTCTCTCTCTCTCTCCGTGTGTGTTAGAGAAAGCGACGGCGATTTGAGTGCCTTCACACTAGAGTTTACGGTACTTTAAATACTGGTACGCTGCGTGTCCATTCAGATGAACTGAAAAAAGCACATCGCCTCACCTGACGGAGAGTGAAACTCCGAAGCCCTCAGTCAGAGAGTGTTCGCGAATGAAAATATAACTGTGCTAAATTTATACTTAGCCTCCAACTCACACACTGGCGAGTAAAATCTGAGAATTTATTAGCCATTGTCTAATATTAAACATCATTTAGTCACCTAGAATGAAGATTTAGTCGCATATGCGAGTCAATTACTCGCAATGTAGAGGGTTGTCATAGCGCAGTATGCATCAAGAACCGGATTGACCGGGTACTCGGTACCACCGGTACTTACAGAAACCTGTACTGTATGTACAGTAAGGAAGATATTGGCAAATTGTCCCCTGTAGTAAGTCAGTCTGGCCACTAGTGATGGGCTACAACATTTAGAATAAAAAAAAGCCTTTTGGTCATTTACAGTAATTGTTTTCTAAGATTAATTACGTACTGTACATACGGTGAGGGAGATATCAGCAAACTTTCACATGTAGTAAGTCATTCTTGTAACTACAAATGTACTACAACCTTTGGAACATGAAAAAACCCTTTTGGTGAAATACGGTAATTGTTTTCTAAGAATAATTATGTACTGTATGTACAGTAAGGTTGATATTGGCAAAGTTTCACCTGTAGTAAATCAGTCTCGCCACTAGGAATGTACTACAACCTTTGGAACATGAAAAAACCCTTTTGGTGAATTACAGTAATTGTTTTCTTAGAATAATTATGTACTGTACATACAATAAGAAAGGAATTTGCAACATTTCACCTATAGTACATCAGCCTTGTAAATACAAATGTACTACAGCCTTTGGAACATGAAAAAAACATTTTGGTGAATTACAGTAATCGTTTTTTAAGAAGAATTATGTACTGCACGTACAGTAAGGGAGATATTGGCAAAATTTCACCTGTAGTATGTATATATATATATATATATATATATATATATATATATATATATATATATATATATACACGTGATAAATGGTTAATTATGGTCATTTTTGAAAGAAAATAGTTTGTGTGTACTGTACATACATTAAAGGAGATATTGTCTGTAGCGACATATTGGTTAAATATTTCTGTCAGTTTGCCCACAAGACATTTACTATGGCATTGTAAACATAATTTGTATTAATTATTGGACTTTGTTTTGTACTGAAAGGTAAATTTGCAGACGGTCCCTAAAGCAGCCTAGGCGAATATCCAGCGAATATCAAACCTAAAACTAACTTTACCGCGCTGTAGAAGCGACATTTTAAGTAAAGTCACTGTAGGAATGTGGTTAAGTAGAGCATTATTTGCTTGTTCAGTACATTTTACTGTATCGGTAACAGTTTTACAGCAGGCTTTGCGAAAATGCAAATTGACTTTTGCTGTAAGATGTGACCCTGAACTTTGAAACATGGATTTTATTTTTATACAAAGGACCTTTGAATGTACCACATTTGTCTTTATGACTGTTTGAAGAATAAACACCTACCTCCTTGTTCCTCGTGTTTTATCCTCCGGGTTTCTGGGTCCTCGAGTTTTATTCTCTGGGTTTCTGGTTCACTCATGTATTTTGGCCCATTCCTCCATGCAGATCTCCTCTAGAGCAGTGATGTTTTTGGGCTGTCGCTGGGCAACACAGACTTTCAACTCCCTCCAAAGATTTTCTATGGGGTTGAGACCTGGAGACTGGCTAGGCCACTCCAGGACCTTGAAATGCTTCTCACGAAGCCACTCCTTCATTGCCCGGGTGGTGTGTTTGGGTTCATTGTCATGCTGAAAGACCCAGCCACGTTTCATCTTCAATGCCCTTGCTGATGGAAGGAGGTTTCCACTCAAAATCTCATGATACATGGCCCCATTCATTCTTTCCTTTATACGGATCAGTCGTCCTGGTCCCTTTGCAGAAAAACAGCCCCAAAGCATGATGTTTCCACCCCCATGCTTCACAGTAGGTATGGTGTTCTTTGGATGCAACTCGGCATTCTTTCTCCTCCAAACACGACAAGTTGAGTTTTTACCAAAAAGTTCCATTTTGGTTTCATCTGACCATATGACATTCTCCCAATCCTTTTCTGGATCATCCAAATGCTCTCTAGCAAACTTCAGACGGGCCTGGACATGTACTGGCTTAAGCAGAGGGACACGTCTGGCACTGCAGGATTTGAGTCCCTGGCAGCGTAGTGTGTTACTGATGGTAGCCTTTGTTACTTTGGTCCCAGCTCTCTGCAGACTCGGACTCGTGACTTTTTTTCTATCGTCTCGTATAGACTCGTTGGTGTTTGCACTCAGACTTGTCTTGGACTTGGTCATTGGACTCGCCAAATGTTCTTGTTGGTCTCGACCAAGTCCAGTAAAATTAGTTTTTCTCCTTCAAAACAAAACCACATTTCCCTTGCAGTAGCTCTGCTAATAAATTCATTTAAAAAATTGCTATCTTTGTACAGCTATGATGAGCTGTTTCTCCATCTTGGCTTAGCTTTCAATTTTGTTACGGGAAAGGATGTGCATGACCAGCGGTGTACTTGCCCCACCCAGCACCAGACGTCATTTGGATGTCGTTTTTTGGGCTAAATAAAGTCGGCCTGTCATGGCTTTCTTTTAGACCAAAAATCGACGTTGAAAATTGGTCTTCGTTTGGTTCGTCGGATTTGGTTCAAATTTAGCCCAAAAATCGACGTTTAACGTCCATCTGATTTCGTCCAAATTTAGCCCAAAAATAGATTTAGAAAACTGGGATTTTGGTCAATCTAATTTAGGCCAAATTTAGCAGAATAAAAAAAAGTTTATTTCAGACCACATAGCCTTAACATAAATATAGCTAGTGAAGAAATAGATTAGACATCTGACATATCTGAAGCACTGTTAAATATATTGAAATATATTTTGAAAATACTTGACTTCTACGTGTTTTAATGTGCGCGCGCGCTGAACTGGAGCGGAGGAAGTCACCGTGGAATAGTGATGGGAAGTTCGGTTCTTTTTCACTAACCGGATCTTTCGGACAGTTCAATTCAATAAACAGGTTTAAAAGCAAAACTGTTCTTTTACGTTTGATGTAATGATGTAATTGGCGATGACGTAATGGCGTCAAGTCTATCAAACATTCAAATATATAAAGTCAGTAATCATAACTTTATTCAGTTAAAAACCTCATAATCATGAAAAGTTTACAATTAAGTTTTGCAACAACGCACCCAAATACAGTAACAGCAATAATGTGCATACGAGGATTTAAGTCTTGAAGATATAAAGTAAATAAATTAGGTGTCATCAGCGCAGAAACCATGATCCACTTACTATACATCCCAGATAGCACACGTACGTCTGCAAGATGTCTGTTAAAGATCGCTTGATTCGGAAAGCATCCCTGATAGCACACGTACATCTCGGAGACATCTATTTGATGTGTGCATTTACAACTGCAAGACGTATTTTTAAGAGTGTTTGCTCATCTCCAATACGCGTAAATGCAGACGCCAAATAGACGTCTCCGAGATGTACATGTGCTATCAGGGATAATCCATTGCGATTTATTTTGTTATTAAATAAATTTACGTTTTGCCAGATTGCCCTTCATTCAAGCCTTTGGTTTATCCGCGCTCATAACATTAGCACAGAATCAGTTCAGAATCAATCACCAGAAGCAGCAGTAATGTTTAGACGCGCTGTGTGTCAGTCTGCTTCACCTTGAATCACGCATGCGCAGTACCATCAGCTCCTCGGTTCTCAAATCAGACGCGTCCGACAGAAACGGTTCTCGGTTCAGTGTACTGGTGATCCAAAAACCGATGCAAATGTAAATGACATGCTTCCGTTGAAAATTTACTTTATAGAAATGGTTTAGTGTCTTCAGAAAAAGTCAGTTAGCATCTCAACCGTAATGCTAACTACAAGAGGTAACTTTATATGCATCTTTCACAATATATTTCGCCTATATCAGCATGAATCTGTAATTTTCTTACATGTGCGTGTGTGTGTGTTTATATAATATTTTCATAATATATATGTGTGTGTATGTGTTTGTTTGCTTGTTAGTTATTTTGATGTCCACACTGTAAGAGCATTACTAAATTAGTAAACCTAAAACTTTAAAATCTGTTATTATTCTTTATAATTTTTTGTATATTCTGTAAATTATTTTTCTTTCCTGCATTTCACCTCTGCTGTAGTTTATTTATAATAAACATGGCATTGTTTAATAAATATTGTTGGCTTTGACAGAATGACAGATTGTTTATGTTCTAGATTCTTCCATGCTGATGGCTGCTCTAGAGTTGGAGCGTGTCGAAGAACATTTTTAGACATCATGGAACATATGACTAGTAAGTAATACCTCAAACACACACTACCATTCAAATGTTTAAGGGTCAGATTGATTCATCATTGATAGATCTTTTCTATTTCAGAGACTGAAAATCATCGATAAACCTCAAGGTAATTGTAACTTATTTCAAGAAGAAGAAGAAGAATAAAAGAAAATGCATCTGTGACTTAATATTGCTTCTTATTTTTCAGTGTGTTGAAAGTTCTCATTAAACTCATAGCTTTCTTCTCATCTTTGTGCATATTTATGAATCAAAAAATTTTACGTTGTTTAACTTTTTAACATCATAATATTGGTTGTCTTCTCTTTTTTGAGAGTTTAGCTCCAACCCTTATTAAGCAGACCTGAGCAGCTGATCAAGGATCAGCAGAAACTCTGCAGAATGGTGGTCCTCCAGCTCAGGACTGGACACCAGTGTTGTAAGTCATCCAGCCTCTTTGAATTGTCATGTTCAGAACATATTGCAGGAGATCTCAACATTGTCTCTCAAGGTCCACTTCCATGCAGAGTTTTGCACCAACCTAGTGCACACATTAATAAAGGTCTTCAGTTTTACTAACTATAAAGTCACAAACAGGTGAGTGTGGTCAGGTGTGGACCTAAACTCTAGGTGTGTATCACTCAGGTCCATTGCTCAGTAGTCAGTGGTTAATGGCTGTCTCAATCACAATTGTTTTTTACAGTGCACTGAAGTGTTTGCTCCCTACAAATGCTGTGAAAACCAGGAAGCATCGATGCTCAATATGTTCCCTTATAGGAAGTTCTGAAGCTCACAACTTAAAGAGATAATTCGCTATAAAATGACACGTAATAGATTTTAAAACACAAACCAATATTATATTTTAGCGTAAACATATATCACTAGACAGGTAATGTCTAATCTAGTAAACATTTCCAGTTTATTTATGACTGAAATCTTGCACATACATGTAACAAAGTATTTATCATAATGTGCTGTAAATAACATTAAAAAGAGATATCAGTTTTACTGTTGTGCATTAATGTCAGTAGTGATGTTGTGGACAGAAATAGTCACCAGTGTATAGTGAGCCACAGTGCTTACCAGTGCCAGAATTAATGTACACAATATATTCATTCACAATTTAGCGAACTGTGAAGCTGATTGAGACGTAACCTCTGGATGACAGTGGACCTTGAGGGCCAGAGTTGACAACCCCTGACATACTGATTAGTTAATAATCCCTCATGAAGAATGAGTACACTTTAATTTGTACAGAAATATGCAATATTTGACTCATATTCAGTGATGCTATTACATTTTTTCCCCTTTTGTTTCTGTATCAATCACAGCTCTATAAAACCAAAGGCATTTTATTTTTTGGTTTTTGTTTCTTTTGCTGTATAAGTACTTTTTTTTAATGTCAAACACATTCTGCGTATTTATATTTGGTTGGGTTTTTATAACTGTTTTAGGGTCAACGTTTTGGTACGGTTTTTTTGTACAATCCTTTTAACATTTCGGCAGCTGACTTTTTTAGTACTTGCGTAGTAATTTCAATTGTACCACATTTGCAATGCATATATAGCAGGGCCCCAGACTAGATTTTGAGAGTTCTACAGAATACAATCCCACTCTTTTGTGCCCTGAGGTGGAAATGCCCTAACAGTAGAGCTGTAGTCAAGTCCAGCTTTGTTGAGTCCAAGTCCAGGACTAGTCGAGACCGAGTCCAAGTCCAAAAGTTTTGAGTCCAAGTCAAGACCGAGTCCAAATAAGAGAAAAAAAAGGATCCTCTTCAAGACTACATACTTAACTACTGATAATGTATGTCATGCGAGAGACAGCATATCT
Source organism: Cyprinus carpio (assembly GCF_018340385.1). NCBI lineage: Eukaryota > Metazoa > Chordata > Actinopteri > Cypriniformes > Cyprinidae > Cyprinus > Cyprinus carpio. The sequence continues at coordinate 5,376,856 of NC_056599.1, forward strand.
CCTATTCTAAGAAAATAATTTTACATTATTATTTGTAATGATCAAAAAGCATGTGCAGAGTAACAACTCTGTAGGACAGGGCTCTCCAAACTAGATCCTGGAGGGCCAATGCCCTGAAAAGTTTAGATCCAGCTGGCCTTAACACAGCTATCTGGAAGTTTCTAGTGTGTCTAGTAAGAGCTTGATTAGCTGGTTCAAGTGTGTTTAATTAGGGTTGGAGCTAAACTCTAAAGGACACCGGCCCTCTAGGACCGAGTCTGGAGCTGTAGGGTCAAATTATTTTTATGTACTTTATTTACATTTTATTTACTTTATAATGCTGCTGTTGCTGACATTATGTCTGTGGTCAAAAATTAAAATGACTGATGCTTTGGTGCAGCGCACACACGCAAAGCTCGGGATATGACGCAAGCACGGATAAAAATGTCGCCAAAAGGCGGATTCGAACCCAGGTCGATCACGTCAAAATATGTATGATACATGCTTTACCTTCTAAGCCATCTATCCGAAAATAACACGTTTGGTTGGCAATATGTATGTTTGCATGAATAATAAACAACTGATACAATTATCCACCCCATAAATATAGTATTAACAAACTTTGATGCAATAAATAGGGTTAGATTTTAAAACAATTCTATAATAAGGGGGTTATTATAGAAACCCCCTGGACCTCACTAATTTTCAAAGCCTGGCTACGGCCATGTCTATGTTGCATGTAAAAATAAAATATGTAATGTAATAATTAGGGTTGTGCCTGAAGCCCGAATACCTTATTCGGAATGGCACGAATAATGACTTAAAAAACGAATAACGGACAAGGAATGATTCTGCCTGAATACTCGGCTGAAGCTGGCACAGTCCGGTGTTTGCTAGATAACAGTTAAGCCAGGGGATCAGCGCAATATTATACACAGACCCAGGCATGTGCACAGGTAGGACTCAACCTGTGCAGAGCACATGCCCTTTTTGCCCTTACACTCCGAAGTGCCCTTTTTTTGGTGGTGTTTTTTTTTTTTTTTTTTTTATCAATGCTATTGGTCACCCTTTACGTCTGTCTGTCTGTTTTACAAATATTTAGCAAATGAAAGTTCTTAAAACGAGCTTGTGTAAATCTTATTCGATCCTCAAGCTGTCAGTAAGCTGATAACTCCGCCCCCTCTATATTCATTGAATCAACTGAAGTTCCACAGCAGCTGCACAGTAGACAACAGCTGAGCTGAACAAAGTTTTGCGAAGGGTAAATAAATATCTTGTTGTTTGAATAAGTACTACTAAACACTATGTCTATAAAGGCTCATATTTTATTTATTTGATGTCTGACTGACTCACTGACTGAGACATGTGGGACGTCGCCTGAGAGAGAGGGCTAGCATTTGCCATCTAGTTATAGCCAATACATAGCCAACACTTAAATAGCCTGTGCATACAGTAGCATTTCATCTTTTATAAAATGCGATTTTGGCCAAATGCATTTTACCACAGGAAAAACTGAGCGCTCCGTCTATATAGCTACAAAAACTAGTTTGTAACCTGTAGATGAAAATGTAATGTGAGGCGCCGTCACCGTTTTAATGACGGACAAAAAAACTAAATTCACATTTGCACACATTCGCTGGTCAAAAACTATATATTGATAAGTAATACAACAACATATAATTTGTTTTTTACCATTGGAAAATCATAACAGGTGCGCCCCCGCGCTGTTTCGTACTGGAACTTACACAAAGCGACGAGTGATCCTCGTCACCTAGATAACATATATATGAAATTTCTTCTTTGATTTATGATTGCTGATACACTTAATTTATTAACATTTAGGCTAATCATGTTATGGTATACTCTCCGCTCGTCCTCACATGTATAAAATTAGTAAAACATGGTTTTACTACAGTAATGTAGTAGTAACTAAAAAAAAATTACAGAAGATCACAGTGAAATCTTTATATTTTATCATGCAGAATGTAATTCATGATTCATTCCAAGGCTTCATTTATTTGATCCAAAATACAGCAAAAACAGTAATATTGTGTAATATTTTTTCTATTTTAAATAACTGTTTTCTATTTGAATATATTTTAAAATGTAATTTATTTTTGTGATCAAAGCTGAATTTTCAGCATCATTACTCCAGTTCAGTACTCTTCAGGTGTCACGTGATCCTTCAGAAATGCTTTTCACTGCAACTGTACTTTTCACACTATTTTTATTTATTTTTTTCATTGCTGGCTTATTTTAGGGAAAGTGTAGTGAATAAGAAACCTTTAAGAGACCAACATCCCTCGTCCACCACAGTATCAAATTTTTGCCAGATAGGCGGATACATGTTGGATATGTTATAGTAACGGTATGGCTATAGTTTCTTATAATCTGGAATTGAGTTGGACATAATTACTTAAATTGTATTTCAAAAAAGTTTGTCAAAAATACTTGACTCATTGCTCACCTTCCCCTCTTCTCAATGTCATTCATAATCATGTTAACCAAATAATACAAATTAGCTTATAAAACCAAACAGAATATCTAAAAAAGAGAATATATATGGGAGAGGGACATCCCAGTGGATCACAGTGAAGTCATAAACATCTTCAAGCACATGGCTCACAGAAGGTTGCTGTTGTAATTAGGTTTAGAGAAGCCCTTAAAACCCTGTTTATCTATATTATCTAATTATCTAATATTATTATTATGGTTGTTATTTATTGTGAATAAATCTAAAGCTTTTGAGACTATTATTTTGTGTTATTGAATTTGTCATGAAGATGTGACCATTTCTTCCTTTTATGCAGGCTTACTAAATAATCTTGATATAAAAAAAGGGAGGGGGGTGCCCTTTTTCAGTTTCAGCACATGCCCCTCAAAAGGTCTGTGCACGGCCCTGAGAGGGGCCAAGGGGCACATTAAAAATGGCAACACATTTTAATGAAAGATTATAAACTTTATTTTACTTTAAAATCATATTAACATTCATTTTGTACAAGAGTGCGTGCAGGTGCAAAAGAGGTATGACATAAAAAAATGAAAAATACAGTACAGGGTACAAATACAGGATGTCAATTCAATGCGAAAATAAAACACCAGGGTACAACAAAGGGTACAACAATGCGCCATTTCCTATTTATGGAAGCCTCACTTCTGTGGACAGCTGAGTCCACACTTAAGTTTTTGAATTGGCACAACAATGCTGGAACAATTGAATTTTAATAAAATATACTTACACTACACTACAGCAAGTAGCAACGATACTGACATTTAGATATTCGCTTCTGCTTCGATAAGTTTGCTTAGATATCAGGGATGCAAACATGTATGGTCAAAAAAGAGAGAGGTTATCGAAGCCCTCGCCCCTTGGCAATATCCAGATACTTACATAATTGTGATGAATTTAATCCTTTGTAAGTTATCATTTTGTTATCATCCCATAGACTCCCCATGTTAAAATGCCCAACTTTACAGCAGAAAAAAACATGTTTACAGCCTGGTGCAAAAAAAGATTTTTGTCTATATAGCTAATTTTGCCCTTCATGACAACTGTGAAGGGGGTGAATTTTTTTATAACTCATCCGTTTAAATTATATTAAGCCTTAAATTTCTGCATAATTAAGGGCGTGGTCACATGAGTGACGGGTGGACTGCTGCTGCTGACAATGCTGTCGCGCTAGGTGGGCGTGGCTTCAGCAACCAGCTCCCGCCTTTTTGCCCATTTTCGATTATCCGGGAGAGTCGTGCGGTGACGCGCTGCCAAGATGGTGACGGCCCGCTCTGCACACTTTGAGCTTCAAAACCGATCTTGAGGAGTCTATGGGTGACGTCATGGACACTACGTCCATATTTTTATACAGTCTATGGTGCAGCCTCACGTGTCTAAACAAACAGCACATGCTGTCAGTGATTTCAACCACTAGAGGCCGCTCTCATACTGTTTAATGAAAACAGAGCCTTCTCAGCCGCTCCATCAACGGACGAAACGCGGAAAACTATCGGCATGGATTTTTGCCGATAACCGATCGTTCCAGCAATCAACTATCGGTGCCGATTAATCGGCAAAACCGATACATTGGTCGACCTCAAATATATATGTATATGTATGTGTGTATATGTATATGTATATGGATATATATTGTTAAAAATAGAAGGACAGAAAACAGAAATGGATAGATTGTGTGAATTAACAGATATGGGTGAGCATTTTAAATTGATGTGCTTTTTGTGTTGACGCTGTTATTTTTAATTTAGTAATATAATAATCTGCAGAGAGCCAACACTTTATATTTGTAAGGCTTAAAGGACATCTGCTTCACTCACATAATTGTCTAAATCTGTAAATTTGTTTTGTAAAAATTACTGAGCAATAAATGCTGGAATATTCCCATCAGATCACAAGTGAAGACGAGCTTCAAATCATCAGGAAGAGCTGAAATCTGCAAAGACAGGGTTTATTAAAGAGCACAGAGAGAAGATGAGAGATCCAGAACCCTGCAAAATCAAACAGACTGAACATATTCAAGAACTATCAGGTTAGTGGCAATTGTCTGCTTCACACATTTACACCAGGGTTCACTTTTGTCCACATTTCTTTGCTTTTCACGAGTTACTGAAAATGAGCCATTTTTACTTTTATTTCAAAGTTGAATGAAGAACTGCGTGAAGTTAAGGAGAAAAGTCATATTAAAACTGGAGAAAAACATTTGAGTTGCTCTCAAACCAAACAGAATGATTTAAAGGAAAGAAGAGCCAAGAAACCTTTAACCTGCACTCAGTGTGGAAAGAGTTTGGCAAGCAAACGTAATCTTGAGCTTCACATGAGAGTTCACACCGGAGAGAAACCGTACACATGTGATCATTGTGGAAAGAGTTTCACAATAAAAGGACACCTCAAAGAACACATGAACATCCACACTAGAGAGAAAGTGTACTCATGTGATCAGTGCGGCAAAGCATTTTTGTGGGCTTCATACTTGAACACACACCTGAGAGTTCATACAAAGGAGAAACCACATTCATGTAATTTGTGTGGAAAGAGTTTTTCACGTCTACAACATTTGAAAGAACATCAGAAAATACATACTGGTGTGAGAGAGTACATGTGCTTTGAGTGTGAAAAGACTTTTACTTCAGCTAAACATTTGAAACTGCATGAGAGGATCCACACTGGAGAGAAACCTTACAAGTGTTCACACTGTGAAAAGAGATTCAGTGATTCATCAAGTCGGAAAAAACATGAGAGGATCCACACTGGAGAGAAACCATACAAATATCCAGATTGTGACAAGAAATTCAGTCATTCAACACAACTGAAAAGACATGAAATTATCCACACTGGAGAGAAACCATTCACATGTGATCAGTGCGGGAAGAGTTTTGGACTAAAAGGAAACTTTATGGTGCACATGAGAGTTCATACTGGAGAGAAACCATTCACTTGTGATCAGTGTGGAAAGAGTTTCACACAATTATCACATCTTAAGGGCCACATGAACATCCACACTGGAGAAAAACCATACTCATGTGATTAATGCGGAAAAACATTTTTGTGGGCTTCAGACGTGAAGAAACACCTGAGAGTTCATACAAAGGAAAAGCCACATTCATGCCATTTGTGTGGAAAGGGTTTTTCATGTCTAAATAATTTGAAAGTGCATCAGAAAATACATACTGGTGTGAGAGAGTACATGTGCTTTGAGTGTGAAAAGACTTTTAGTTCAGCAAGCAATCTGAAACTGCATGAGAGGATCCACACTGGAGAGAAACCTTATAAGTGTGCACACTGTGACAAGAGATTCAGTGTGTCATCAAGTCAGAAAAAACATGAGAGGATCCACACTGGAGAGAAACCATATCACTGCACTGCATGTGGAAAGTGTTTCAATAATTCATCTTCTCTACACAGTCATACAAAAAACTATCACAGTTAGTAGATCATCTTCAGATCCTGCACTTTTAGGTCTGATGCTGCGACTTCATCAATTGTGACACAATAATGCATCAAGCAGTTAAGTATCATCTGGATAAAGCTGTCCTAACCAGTCATTACAAGTGACATTACAAAGAAACATTATCTAAAGTTTTCACAGTGAATAAAGTTCATCTTCGTCTTCAAAACCAGCAGATTCAACTGTGAGATTCAGATCAACTTAAAGATGGAGTTCATCTCCAAAGAACAATGTCACAAAGCTGTATTCTTGTAAATCATTTTGCTTCATGATATAAATATATTCGATTTTTCTTATGAGTTTCATGTTATGTTCAATTGCCTTATAATTAGGGCTGCAACAACTTATCGATAAAATTGATTATTATCGATTATGAAAATCATGGACAGCAATTCTCATTATTGATTAGTTGGGTCTTCCCACAGTGCCCGTCCAACTTCAGCCGGTTGTGTTAAATTCCATCACTGAATTATGCATTTCTATGGACAAAAAGCATCTAAAATTAGTGGATTAAACAGAATGAGATGCTGTGGGAGAGTTACGTGATCCAAACTGCCCAAAACAAGATAATTATTTATTTTAAGCTAATGCATTAGCGTAATGGCTTGTCTTGTCAGGTGGTTTAACTGATGATGCATGTGCGTCCTCAGTAGGGGGGGGTACAGAGAACCGGTATTTTTCTTGAACCGGTACATAATTGGATTGATACCGGAATACCGATAAGCTTCGGGACAAGCGATACTGTTATCAATACTTCCGTTGTTTTGTCTCCATATACTTCAATGTGCAATATTAATTATGCATATATTTATTCTGTTATAAAAGAGAATTGTGAGATTGGGATAACCTGAGATGTCTTTTAGAGATTATAAATGCAGCACTCTCTGCTGCCGTTTTGCCAAACCATGCACACAGCAGCCTCTTGCTTTAGTTAAAAATAACTGTGTTCTGTGAATGTTGATGCTTTAATAATAGATATTTATCGGGAGCATGCTGGGATTTCATAAACTTCATAGAGAAAAAAAGTAATGTAACTAGTAATGTAACTAATTACTTTTGAAATAAAGTTATCAGAACAGTAACGTGATTACTTTTACAAGGAGTAATCAGTAATTTGGTTACTTTTTCAGAGTAACTTGCCCAACACTGCTGATGATGATATGAAAACATACGAGTTTAGCGATCTCTCCACAGCTATATTCTGCTTACATGAAAGTGTCAGATAGGCAATGTGTTTTTTTTTTCACAAGCAATTTGTACTGTTTGTGTTACCAAATGGCCAAAAGGGATTTGGGAATGGGGGTGGCACCAGATTATTTTATAGATTTAAAGGGGGGTGCGACCAAAAAAGTTTGAGAACCACTGGTCTAAAGTTAACAGACAGTGTTTAAAAAGTGCTGTCCACATGTTTACATATGTTTATTACAGTGACTTTGAGTTGTATAAAGTAGTGTGGTAAAGCAACAGATTTATTTTTATATTTCTGTAATCTACTTTAGTATGTGTCATTTGTTACTGACTTTCATATTAATGTTTACACCAGGCTTATTTGTCAGTGCTTTATGTTTTCATAATTATTACATGCTTACAAGGTTGGAAGTTGAACAAATCAGTGTTGGCTTGATAATATAAAAAGGGAAGGGTTTGATTGCTCGGGATGCATCATCCTTGGTACTAGACCTTTGTGGAAGTATGTCATTATGAACAAGGGATAGGGCTTGGTGCATCCTTGTGTTGTTGTGTTTTCAGCAAGCTAGCGGCTGTGGTCTTGCGTGGTCAGCAACCATACATTTTGCTACATGGTAAATCTCTCTCTGTGGAACTGCACATCCAGGGGATTCCAGTAACTTGGTTGGAGACGAATGTACATCAGTGATGTGACCGCACTGCTGCTTTGATTTTAGTGTTTGTTGGGGACTGTTTTAACTTTGTCTGTCTTGGTCTTATTTTGGTTAACTCTGTATGTTTTTTTTCTTCTCTCATTTACTTTTATTCATTCATGAGCAGCCATTCATTAACTTGTGTGCAAGTTAGCTGGGAGACAAGTAAGATATTTGGCCTTGGTCGGCCATTTTGTTCCTCTGGTTGGTGCATACGACTGCTTATTTTTCTTTTTGTTTTTCTTTGATTGTACAAGTAGTTGTTGAATCTTTGTGTATGTGGACTCCTTTTGGAGTAGATTGTGTTGTGGGATGAAGGTACGAATTTAGTATTTTTGATTGTGTCCTGAAGTTTGTACCAGTTAACCATGTTGTCACTTAGGAGTAGAAACTTTAGAAGCGGGGATTGCAGTCTTTTAGTGTGTCCACATGAAGTGTGGTGCTTAGCCAATTGTATTGCTTACACAACTGTGAGGTGTGGGTATGGTGTGAGGTGAAAATCCAAAAGGCCCCTGCTGGCCATTTCTCTCCTACTGGTCATTTCTGTAACTGGTAGATATGTGTATCTGTCTTGATTTTGTGTACATAAAAAAAACAAACAAAAAAAAAAAAAAAAAACGCATTGTTGTGATTAAATAATTTGCTTAATTTTTATACTTTGTCTATGTCTCCATGCTCACCCTGCCTTTGGCAATGAACCTGTTGCATTTTACTTCTGAATATGTTGAAGGTTGTTACATTAAAAAAAACTTTATATAGCAACCCTCTACGGACACCTTGGCAATTGAATCGCCATGGATAGTAAATTTTTAGTTTACTCGCCAAACTGATATAGTGTATATATACTGTATATACAGGTCCTCCTCAAAAAATTAGCATATTGTGATAAAATTTCATTATTTTCCATAATGTAATGATAAAAATTACACTTTCATATATTTTAGATTCATTGCACACCAACTGAAATATTTCAGGTCTTTTATTGTTTTAATACTGATGATTTTGGCATACAGCTCATGAAAACCCAAAATTCCTATCTCAAAAAATTAGCATATTTCATCCGACCAATAAAAGAAAAGTGTTTTTAATACAAAAAAAGTCAACCTTCAAATAATTATGTTCAGTTATGCACTCAATACTTGGTCTGGAATCCTTTTGCAGAAATGACTGCTTCAATGCGGCGTGGCATGGAGGCCATCAGCCTGTGGCACTGCTGAGGTGTTATGGAGGCCCAGGATGCTTCGATAGCGGCCTTAAGCTCATCCAGAGTGTTGGGTCTTGCGTCTCTCAACTTTCTCTTCACAATATCCCACAGATTCTCTATGGGGTTCAGGTCAGGAGAGTTGGCAGGCCAATTGAGCACAGTAATACCATGGTCAGTAAACCATTTCCCAGTGGTTTTGGCACTGTGAGCAGGTGCCAGGTCGTGCTTAAAAAACGAAATCTTCATCTCCATAAAGCTTTTCAGATGGAAGCATGAAGTGCTCCAAAATCTCCTGATAGCTAGCTGCATTGACCCTGCCCTTGATAAAACACAGTGGACCAACACTAGCAGCTGACATGGCACCCCAGACCATCACTGACTGTGGGTACTTGACACTGGACTTCAGGCATTTTGGCATTTCCTTCTCCCCAGTCTTCCTCCAGACTCTGGCACCTTGATTTCCGAATGACATGCAAAATTTGCTTTCATCCGAAAAAAGTACTTTGGACCACTGAGCAACAGTCCAGTGCTGCTTCTCTGTAGCCCAGGTGCGTGTTGACACATTGTGTGTGTGCACTTGGATGGGATAAATGCAGAGCACGAATTCTGAGTATGGGTCACCATACTTGGCTGTATGTCACTTCACTTTGGGATAAATGCAGAGCACGAATTCTGAGTATGGGTCACCATACTTGGCATATGTGTGTATATATATATATATATATATATATATATATATATATATATATATATATATAATGTGTGTGTGTGTGTGTTTAACACTGCATTTGTACCTTAAGTAACGTCAGTTTATTGACATGAGTAACTGTAATCAAATTACAACTGCATTTAAAATGTGACTCTTTACTTTACTGCATTACCAGGAAAAGTAATTAGATTACAGTTACGCATTACTATGGATAGTATACCACAATATATTAGAACTGGTACCCAATAGTTTCAAAATACTTAGTCTAAATAATTGTAGTTTCTGCAAATGATTACAAGTAATGGCAAATATATTTCTGTTACAGTAATGCTTACATTTCATCTGCACTTTACTAGAAAAATTCTGAAATTCTGATTCTGAAATCAAGGTATGTTGACAATGAGTGTAGACAATATAAATGATCAAACTCTGATGTGGTTTCTCTCCAGTGTGAATCCTTTCATGTGTTTCCAAAGTTTCTGACAGATTGGAGTGAGAATTTTAAGTAAGATTTGTCATGGTGCTCTTAGGAAAAATAGTTTGCACACAATAGTCTAAGTTACTTTGATACTCTCCTGTTATTTTATTTATTTATTTATTTTTTATTTTAATATAGGCTACATGATGAACATAACATTTCACACCTATTGAAGTACTTTATCCACGGATCGAAGGCGGAGCGGTGTTTCTGGTATCAGTGAGTGCAGAGCGGAGTGATTATTAAATGTTTGTTGCGGCTCCACTCCGCTCACATACTCTGGTCCCAGCAAGTTTTTATCTTCCGCTCTGCTCCATCAGAGGATGCGTGTTAATAAAGATCACACTACAGCCACACGCGCAGACTCGAGCGGAGCTGATTATCTAATGTAAAGAAAAAAAAATTATTAACTATTCAGTAAGAAATTATTATGAAACCAATGCCACTGCGTTTTCAAGCACTTTATCCAAAATCCAAGCATTTTTCAAACCTTGAAAACACTGCATTAAAATTCAAGCATTTTTAAGGATCTCAAGCACCCGTATGAACCCTGAGGACTGTAGGCCTGCAAGTAGCTGGAGTTATTAATCTCATTTAAATACTGTCTAAAATCAGGTTTAAATGTGTGGCTAACTAGAATGTAAGTGACCTTTAATGCATTTCCAGAAATAAAGTCTGTTGAGTGTCTTTTCACTGTCTCTCTTCTCCTCTCTCCTAATGCTTCCTCTGATGCAAAGAGGGCTACACTTTACACTTTTCAATGGGTCGACGCTCTCCTAGAAACAAACAAACAAATAAACAGTACATCCAGTGCAACTGTTCATATCATTATTATAAATGATGTACTGATGCCATTGGAATGAGAACTGAATGAGCTGGACAATGACATGACTTATTTCTACAGATCTGCTTTTAACTAAATTGCTGAGCCACAGCATAATTAAATGCATCTTGGTTATGTCACTAATTGGATTGAGATGTTGATGTTTTAATAGATTAGATTTTATAATATAATTATAATGTGTTTTACTATGGTAAAAACACTTAATTTTTTACGTTAAAAACTGCTCAATTACCTCACACGATACATATGGAAAACATAGGAACAATGGAATACAGTTTTTTAGGTTACCGAAATGGACACAGCATCAGGGAGAGCAAGTCTCTGACCTGGAGAGGAGACACCGGATTGCTTGGTTGGCTGCAATTAGAAGAAAGGACCTTACTTTCGATCTCACCCCCCAGTCGTGACTCCTCAATCTCAATAAGATAACCATGAAGTCTTTTTACACCTCTCTAAAATAATAACTAAAGATATATGAGGACATTAGACAGTATACTCACCGCTAAACTGGATGACTCGACAAAGTCAACGCTCTCCTGATGAACTTCTCTCCCGGAAACCGTTTCTTCTCTTTTCTCTCACTTGTGAACGGTCTTGGGGTGTAATGTTGTTATGTCTTCGTGCTTTAATTCTGATAGTTCATGTATTAATGATGTTGTCAAACCAAAACGTAGGGAGTGATTCTCTGAGATGGGTGCCTTTTGTGTCATACCTTTTTTTTATACCTTAAATAGTTATATTTCTGATCATTTCATGTGATAGTGGATTAGTCAAACCTTTAAGAAAATACATTTTCCCACCTCAGGGACGAAATTCTAGTCGATATTGAGTGTTTTTTTTTTTTTTTACTTAGTTGTTTTGGAGTTCAACCCCATCACAGACCACTTGGACCCTGTTTAAATATTATTTAAAAAGATTTTCAAGTAAATTCTTGTAGAAGCTTTTCAATGAGATGTCCCTTGTTTGATATCATTTATTGCATGTAGAATTTTATTTTTAAATACTCACCATTTGAATACCAAATCAGGTAATGAAAACTGTATCTACTGTAACATTGGTCTAAATATCTTATCACAAAATATGCATTAACATTAGGATTTAATCAGGCTTCAATATTTTTTTCTGACTGTCCTGTAAGTTCTGCACACAGCAAAACAAACACTGACCTAATTTGTCTTCTTATCATGAAAATATTAATAAAAACTATCAAATAACAGGGTTGAACTCAGCATAACGGGGTTGAAAATGATAACAGGGTTGAAGTGATGATCATTATTTCAATATAGTATGGATTTCTTACCTGTAAAATTAATGATATCACATTCAATAACATTTTATTTTATTAAAGTTGGCAAAAACAAACATTTTAGTAAGTATTTAACATTAAATCAAAAGCATTATGCATTAATCACAAACATCAATCGATCTTTCCATTTGGTCCAAAAAATCCCTTATAAAAACAACATAGACTATGGAAAACTACCTTGCTGGGATCTCATTTTGATTAAAACTTGTTTTTAGTGCTTAACATTTAACTTTGGAAACAGGACTGTAACATGTCCATTAATTCATTCTTTATTCAGAAAGCCTGGCCCAAACATCTTTTTGAATTTCCATGTGCCGTGTTGTCACTGGCTTAGGAGGTGGGATGAGCTCAAGCACATCATCAAAAACATACCAAAGCACATCCTCACGAGCAGGCCAAAAGAACCTGTTTGGCCCGACACGGTGCATGCATTTTACTTGCACATGAGTTTCATCCATCGCAAGTATTATTCCTGGGAACAAATCTTTATCATATGTGAGCACACACCACTGCCCTAGCATCTCTGGGTCTTCCCAATGGATTCGTGTCTGCCTCTGTGACACAGCATCTGGCACCTTCTTAACAAAGCTGAAATGATTTGTGTTCCAACACTCGCATTGTAACTACTTCTGGGTCGAGCACATACAGCTGACATCACGAGACAGTATCTCTCCTGGAGCAAGAGTTACCACCTGATGTATCCGCATGGTTGCTGGGACTGCTGGTAGGTTTGATGGCATCCTCTCAAGTGCCTGCTCAACAGTATCACCATTGACAAAGAACAACTTGATCGATGTGTTGGTCTCCAAAAGGGCCTCGAAGAGCTCATGTGCATCTTGAATGTCCCGGCCATGGCTTATTAGCAAGTCAGCAGTCCTCTTCAAGGCTGCTCCAACACCATCTGGTGCTCCTTTGCCATGGCTGGCCTCAAAAAATTCCATATCCCTGCCTTAATGCCTCTTTTCTCCAGCTCCGTGCTAAAAAGGAAAAAAATTGCCCTTCTGCTTGTACTGGGTACAAGGCCCATCACCAAAAAAGTGTATCACAGAAACCTCTGGGTGTGTTGCCTGCACATAATCCAATACAGGGTTCAGATGCTCCCAAATAGCTGCTGGGCTTTTGTGCTTTGATGGAGATATTGTGCTGAAGCAGGTCGGTTCTTGGCTACCGCCTACACAAAGAATCCCTGTATGTAGTGTTGCCTGTTGAAGAGATGATCCAAAGTGCACTGCTTGGATTTCAGAACTGTACTTGCAGGTGAAGTTCTCCGAAAAATCTATGTGAATTAGACATTCATCAGTGGCCATGCTCTTTCTCAGCTCACGGTAGTAGGCATACTGTTGCCTAATATTGAATGAATGCTTCTTGAACTTACTCAGGTGTGTGTAGAACTGCTCAGCAAGTTGCTCCTGGGTTCCCTCAACAATTTGTTTAACAGATATCTTTACCTTTGGTCCCTCCTGATCATCCATTTTTGCCTTCTCTTCTGTCCCCCACTGAGTATAGGACACTTTTTTTACACTGTCGTACATACTGGAGAGGGGAACTGTTTTATCTTTACAGTTCTCACACTCCCCATACATACAATCCTTGCGAGTGGTATCACAGGACACAGTTTTAGTAAGTCTCTCAAGATCTGAGGTCTCGATTAACTTCAGCTGATTAAGCTTTTCTGCTAGAAAGCTTAAATTTTCATGGAGTTTGCACTGGCATGTCTCACGATCAGACAAAGAGGGGTGCACAACCCAAAAGGGACGTAGGTGGCAAAATGAAGAGTATGAGATCCTCACATTATTCTCTGCTAGAAATTTTCTGTGGAGGTTTCTCATTGTGTCTACAAGAAACCTTTTTTGAATCTTTACTTTGTTTCTTAATGTTTGTTTTCTTCCTGTAGTTATCCTGCTGACATCATCTCTGTTAAAGAAGCTCTTTATGTTCTTCTGAATAGATGTATCTGCAAACCTGTTGACAGTCTTTCTGGTAAAATTGGTCAGGCTTTTGCTCTTCAAAAGGTGTCTGCGTTTCTTTGAAAACCCCAACGCCTGTTCTGACCATCTCTGCAGCCTATAATTTTTGACAATCTTTCCCACAGTAACCTTGGCTAAGATTTGCTTATCTCTTTCATTTCTGGCATTCTGGTATTTTCTCTTGATGTCAGAAATGAGTGCTTCATTAAGTAGTAATGTTTTTCTGATTCTGCTGTTCACAGGACAGTTCTTCACCAGTTCACGGACTTTGGATCTTGGAGATTCATTTTGTTTTACTGATCGCTGGAGCCTCTTTTTGTACTTTTCTTTAAGTTTCCTCTCCTTTTTGAGTGCATGTTGGAGTTGTGCTATCTCTTTGTGCAGTTTGTATCTTGCTCTTTGGGATTGTTTCTTTCCCTCCAAATGTTGCCTGAAACAAACAAGAAAAAAATTTAATATATATATATATATATATATATATATATATATATATATATATATATATATATATATATATATATATATATATTATAAATAAATCATAAATAAATAAATAAATTATTATTATTATTAAATTAATTTATTAAAATAAATAATTACCAAAACTGCAGCCAACATTTAAAATCTCACATGGACAAACCCCTATATACACTTACAGATACAGTATACACTTACTCTCTCTAACACACACTAACTTACACTCAGCTTCATCTAATCTAAATTAACTCCTTACAACTGACCTCGAGGACCCAGATCTAGGTTGCTCTGCATTTTGATTATCAGGACTTTGTGGAGGGGTGTCGCTATTCCTCAAAGCTTCCCTTTTCTTCTGTCTTTTTTTAGCATCCCTCCACATCTTTCGCTTATGTCGTTTAGCTCTGTCACCCAGATTGCTTTTTTTTTTCTTTTTCCCTGCCTGTGTGTCCCTTTTCCACCTTTCACGCTCACTCCTGAGTTAATTTTCCCTTCTCTCTGCGTCTGCATCCCTTCTTGCTCTGTACTGTCTTTGCCTCTCTGCTGCTGTTTTTGCCATTGGGATATCTGAAAATATTGAACATAAAATACCATAATCGATTATTTCTGACAGTTCACATCACAATACAACAAGTCTACAATTGAGTAATCTACTAAGAAGTGTCAAACATTCAACCCTGTCACAACGATTCAACCCTGTTATAATAAAAAATGTGACAGGGTTGAATGTGACGGGGTTGAAGTTTTTGGCTAACAGTAGCTCTGACTCCATACTTAGCTAAGACAGTAGCACCACATGGCATTTAGGACATCATAAAATTGTAATGTTTTGCAAAACTATTATTTAATTCTTCTTGAACAATTGTTTGCTATCATTTAGTCATACAACAGAGTTGAAATGTTGAGCCTGACAATCTTAATCTGACAGTGAAAAACATGAAATATAGGTAAGAAAAGATACTGACACTTGCCTTTCTTTGCAGCATGTTCTTCAAGAGACTTGTGTGATGTCACTTCCTGGATGTGATGCCACAGGGATTGATCCATTATTTTTATAGGGGGGTAAATAGTAACGGGGTTGAAAACAAACTGGAGGATGTGTATAAATATTGCAATTTCATATATAATTAATGCATTTATATATATATATATATATATATATATATATATATATATATATATATATATATATATATATATATATATATGTATATTTTAGTTAAAGTAGACCAACATGTGATTATATTAGCAGCAACATTTTGGTATGAATTGCACTTTTGATTTGTTTGAAATTCAATGAAAATGTAATGATGGTTAGTGAGGACATGCAAACATGCTTGTTGTCTACTACTTAGGCAACCCATTATCTTTAAATTAAATTTTTAAAAAAGCAATTGTGTTGCATTATAATGCAAAGGCACCTGGTTCTATTAATTGACAGCGTTAAAATGCATTTTGTGATTTCCTTCAATTGAAAATCTTTGAAGTAAGTTTGGGGGACTTGAAGGGCACCCAATTCAGAGAATCACCCTAGGCTATTTTCTTCTTTTATATCCATCCTGCAGTAGACACGGAAAAGACGCTGATTGACCGTAAATCAGCTGCTAGCGAGACTCGTTGTCATGACAACGACCGAAGAAAGATCTCACGCGCGGGCTATTAATCTACGTGTGTGAAATATTCCATAGGCAAATATTGTTTTTGTACAAAAATATTTTATACGAATATTTTATAGGACGTTTACATTACAAAAAAACTAAACTAAACGAAACACTTGCCAATACTGTAACCACAGCTTAAAGTGAAATTACTGAACCTGATCATAGCAGCTTTATTATTATTTTTTTTTTTAAATCTCATAAAACATAAATAAAATAGATTTAATCAGACTTAGAAGTCTTTGTATCTGAAATCTTCACATGCACTTCATTATACTGCAAATCTAGACTTAACTTCATTGGACTGCAGTTTTACTGCTGTTGAACTTTAATGAACTGCAGTTATATACTGCAGTTATTTTTTTGTAAGGATAGTCGAGGGAAATGTTCTTTATAGTGTGTTAATTTATATCCATTTATTTTTATTAAACACCAAGCTGACTGAAGGAAAGTAATTTAAAATAAGACACAATTAGACAAGAAGTAAATTTTAAGTAAATATTTATTTATTTATCCATTCATTCAGCATCGGATGTAGTGCTGGATGCTGCTCGGACCCGCAGCGTTGTCAAGGTAACATTTGGTCAGCCATTCCCTTCGCCAAGGGAGTTACAAACGCTTTTACGAGACCCTTCAAATAACTCACTTAAAGGGCTCTTCGAACGGAGTATGGCATAGGGATGCTCATTTCCGTTTGAAATTCGGCTCGAATGACGACGAACTGGCGACGTCCTGTTTTTTGCTGCGTCGCTTCTCCAGTCCAGCGGGAGGCGCTAAACACATTCGTTTGTTTGACAAACACCATTAAACCTCAGAGGAAGAAAATTATATGTTTATACCGCGCTCTCTGTTGTTGTTATGTCGGGATGCTGCCTTAATACAAACGATTGGAAATGTTTATTTTTAAGAGAAAAATACAGTTTTTGAGTCACGGCAGTAAATAGGCCTACCTGTAATATTCTCGTCCTCACAGTCGTGACTAAGTTTTGAAGCAAGCAGGAATATCTGGAGGAGTATTATCTGAACTGAGATCTGCTGCTGTGAAGATGGTGTTTGTTAAAGAAGAGAGTGAAGAGAACACGAGTGAACCAGAAACCAGGAGAATAAAACTCAAGGAACCAGAAACCTGGAGAATAAAACACGAGGAACCAGAAACCTGGAGAATAAAACACGAGGAACCAGAAACCTGGAGAATAAAACATGAGGAACCACAAACAAAACACGAGGAACCAGAAACCTGGAGAATAAAACACGAGGAACCAGAAACCTGGAGAATAAAACACGAGGAACCAGAAACCAGGGGAATAAAACACGAGGAACCAGAAACCTGGGGAATAAAACACGAGGAACCAGAAACCTGGAGAATAAAACATGAGGAACCACAAACAAAACACGAGGAACCAGAAACCTGGAGAATAAAACACGAGGAACAAGGAGGTTGGTGTTTATTCTAAATTCATCGTTAATGTCTGTTTGTGGTAATGTTACATCAGGTTTACGACGCTTTACTTCTCTGGTGTCTGGGTGTTTTGGGGCCCTGGAGAAGTTTTGACATGCCCTGACATTTGTGTGTGTGTGTTATATATATATATATATATATATATATATATATATATATATATATAAAACAAAAACATTAATGACTTAAGTATGATTACACTGTAATCGGCACAATCTGTGCAACAATAATATGCTGTGCAGCATGAATGTAGCCTACATGTTTGTGTTTTTGAGAAAACAACGTTTATGTATGGTTAGTGAAATTTTTTTTTTTTTAAGTTACTGAAATAAGGCCATGATACACATACAGAACATTTGTTCACAATACATTTGAGAACTGAATGTGGTATACTAGAGTTTATGAAACAAAAATGATGTGAAAATCATCCTGATCATTTATTCACAGAAAACAATAGTATGATGTTATGATGACAATTGTTGTTTTGAATAATGTGTATAACCAAATAGTGGAACGGACTTTCATAGTATTTTTTCCTACTATCAAATGTGCACCAGTTACTGTTTGGTTACCCACATTCTTCAAAACATATTTTGTGTTCACCACAAGAAAGATATTAAAGGGTTAGTTCACCCAAAAATGAAAATTAGCCCATGTTTTACTCACTCTCAAAGCATCCTAGGTGTATATAACTAGGTGTGTATAATATAAAAATTATGCTGGCTTTTCCAAGCGTTAGAATTGGAGTAGGCGGGTATTTTTGTTCAACAGTCCAAAAGTAGTCAAATAAAGCATGCACATATGTAATAAAAAGTGCCTCACATGTCTCCGAATTTTATTTTAAATGCCATAATGTCAGTTGAAAGCATTAAAATTGTGTTATAAAATACAACAATGAGCACCACAAAACCATTTAAAGAGGCGCGTTCAGTGGTCTCCGTGCGGGATAGGAAACAGTCAACTAAACTAAAATGATCTCAAACGTGTGGCGCGCTCTCTTCATTTTATCAAATGATCATAATCACATCTATTCATTTTATAATCCTGCTACTAGCATTTTATTCAGACTAAACCCCCTTTAATTAAGCATTTTGTGTGTGTGTGGCTTTTGCAAATCCTTTCATGCCGTGACTGCGTGGCTGCAATAGAAGCATTTTGCAACATTAAGGTTAACGATTAATCGATTAATTGATTGTTAATTTAAACGGCGATCGATGGAAATGATTGAAATTTGACATCCCTAACACAGAATCACTTCAACTGTTTCCTTAGCAGAATCAACTTTAAAGAGATACTCCACCCCAAAATAAAACTTTTGTCATTAATCACTTACCCCCATGTCGTTCCAAACCCGTAAGTGCTTAGTTCGTCTTCTGAACACAATTTTATATATTTTGGATGAAAACCGAGAGGCTTATGACTGTCCCACAGACTGCCAAGTAAGTAATGTCTCTCCACATCACTCAAACTGCCTATGTTCATCTGATGTACTGCAGAATATATATGTTTAATATTATATTATAATATTTAGTATTTTCACATAGGTGGAAAAAAATAAAATTTGTACTACTGTCTGTTCAAAATAAATGAAAAGAAACCAAGCATAGTAGATTTTTATTTTTTTTGATCCCGGTTGTACCAAAATCGCATCGAATCGTGACCCTCGAACCGAGGTATGTACCGAACCATGACATCTGTGTACCGTTCCACCCCTTATATATATATATATATATATATATATATATGCTTTTCTGGGCTGCTGCTGGTCAGATGCCTAAGCAGGAGTGTATTGTTGTGCCCCCCTTCCTCAAATATATATATATATATATATATATATATATATATATATATATATATATATATATATATATATATATATATATATATAAAACACCTACTACAGGGGTCAAAATAGAACTTTAATAAGTTTTTTAAAAAAAGTAAATGACATTACAAATTACAATTGTAGCTCTCAACATTTACCTATGGCTATGACTTTATTATGACTCTAATATATTTTGTAGTCTCAAGCATTCAGAAATCATGCAAAAGAAAATTAAGTAATTTTACCATGATAAAACCATGGTTTATTTTTGTAAGGGTTGTGATGTCCACATGTTTTTTGTTGAAGAAATTATAGAGGCTGTGTCATCTATAACAAATAGGTGGCCAAAAATGAAAGATTAAGTGAATATTTGAATTAAATGTTTGGCTAATAGCCTAAACAAGGATTTGATCGTCCTGTAAGTTATTTTGTATTCGCCTACATTATGTATTTTAACAGTGTTATTAACCAATCATTATTGCCTCATTGTTTTTATATAATGCATTTTAAGTCATTTTAAAGGCTATTGATGGCTTAGGTCTGTTTTTATGTCAACAACAACAAAAATATTATATTAATACTTCTTTGTAAATTATTATTTGAAGTAACAAAACAATGGTTAATTTGCAGTTACCGTGGCTACAAGAACCATGATTTTTAGTGTTATTCATTGTTAAAACCATGGATCATTTTCGTAAGGGATCGTGGAAAGTCAGAGACAATATTAGATGTGTTGGTGGTGGTGAAATTATTTCTGACATTAAAACTCGTTATTAACATCAACAGCCAAAAACCTTTCACAGGAATTTGCCTGAAGTGATACACGGGCCTCATTTTTACCTAAATGATTAACAATTAATTTGAATAAATATTTAAAATGTATAAGGTGTGCATTGTAGTTGACACCTAAATGAACACATTACAGTTGTTTTCATGACTGTAAGTCTTTCTCCTCAAATGCTATTTGTTAAAGTGTGGTGTTTTCATATAAAACAGGAATCTATATTCTTAACTCTGGCCCAACTGGGTCCTACTTTATCCGACAGTCTGTCAACACAGTCTCCCCTGTGAGCTCCCTTTCTCACTCACTTTCTTGACTTTTTTCCAGAAAAACCCTTGTTCGCTCCCTAGTGGCAAGTATAATCTGAACAAGCATTATAACAATTTTCATGTTGTTACATACTTTCTCTTTTAGAGTTTTCTTTCCCTGTAACACATTTGCAAACATTAACTGCAAATAGGAATTTTTAGAGAGTTTTCTTTCCCTGTAACACATTTGCAAACATTAACTGCAAACATGAATTTTTAGAGAGTTTTCTTTTCCCTATAACACATTTGCAAACATTAACTGCAAATAGGAATTTTTAGAGTTTTCTTTTCCCTGTAACACATTTGCAAACATTAACTGCAAATAGGAATGAACTTTCACATGTACAATTTTTTTTTTCCTTTTACATCTCACATCACTTTCCTTTTTTTCTCTCTCTCTTCACGTCACCTAAATGCCAGTTTAAGTAATAAAGTCCTTGTAGTGTTGAGGCTGACGAACAACTCTACCACATCTGGTTGTCTTTGGCACGTCACTGTTGCGTGTATCTTTCTGAGTTTGAGGGCTCTGCTGGGATAGTACAGTGTCTGTATGTGTTTCCGGAGTGTTTACTGTCTCTATATCAACAACCTCTGTTTGATGAACAAAATGAGCGCGTCTGAGGTGTCTACGGTTCCTCCTTAGAACTGCACCCGAATCCATTTCAACCTCATAGGATCTAGAGTCAACTGGTCTTTTCACCTTGCCCAGCTTCCATTTAGCGTGAGGCTCAAATGACTGCACTCTGACCGTGTCACCTGGTCGTAGGGCATCTAGATCCCTGGCTGATCGGTTGTAGTATGCACATTGACGCTGTTGGTTGTTAACCAGTGCCTGGTCTGCTTGAATCACTTTAGGCTGGAGAAGGCTGTTTTTCGCCTGTAGCAGAGACCTTGTTCGACGGTTCAGCAGTCTTTGAGCTGGGCTGCTCTCCAGCCCTTGTGTCGGTGTGTTACGATGGTCCAAGAGCGCGAGATAGGGGTCTTGTCCGGAAGCTTTGGCTTTGTGTAACAGTCTCTTTGCCGTTTTAACAGCAGACTCTGCCTTGCCGTTACTCTGTGGGTACCCTGGCAATGAGGTTTTGTGTTCAAATTCCCACAGTTGGCTGAATCTTTGGAACTCTTGAGATGCATATTGAGGTCCGTTGTCTGAGACTACTGTGTTGGGAATGCCGTATCTAGCAAAATGGGCTTTTAGCTTCTTTATCACTGTAGTAGCTTTTGTGTCTGGCAAAAAGTCTATTTCCCAAAAATTGGAATAGTAGTCGACTAATACATGGTAGTTTTTGTTATCAAAGTAAAATAGGTCAATGCCTACTTTGGCCCATGGCCTGCTGGGTTGAGCGTTTCTCTGTGCTGTTTGTCCTCCACTGACCTGCAGATGTCACAGCGAGCTATGTGTGTCTTTATGTGGTCGTTCATGCCAATCCAGTAGACACATTCTCTGGCCCTTCGAAGACATCCTTCTGCCCCGAGATGTGAGGAGTGGAGGCGGCGGATGATGTCTTTCTGCAGTGATAATGAAATAACACCACGTTCCCCTCGAAACACAATGCCGTCCTGATAACTTAATTCCTCCTGGAATGAGAAGTAGGGTTTGATTTCCTGAGGTACGGCCCTTTTGTCCGGTGACCAACCCTGCTTCATCAGTCGGATCACAGTTTGTAACGCTTTGTCATCTTGTGTAGCTGTCCTGATCTGGCTTAGGCTGTCACCTGAAATGGGTAAGTGTTGCACCATATTAACTGACTCGATCTCAGCTTCTACAGAGCTCAGAGGTGGGCACTCAGGGAGATATGCTCTGCTTAAGGTGTCTGCCAGTAACATGTCTTTCCCAGGAACATACACTACAGTCAGGTCGTATTTCTGAATACGTAGCATCATTCTTTGAAGTCTCTTGGGCGCACTTAAAAGAGGTTTCCTAACTATGGTCTCTAGCGGCTTATGGTCAGATTGGACAGTAACTTTGCGACCATACGTGTACTGATGAAACTTCTCTACACTGAACACCATAGCTAAGAACTCTTTCTCAATCTGGGCATACCCCCGCTCCGTCTGTGTGAGTGCTCTGCTTGCATAGGCGATGGGCTTACCCTTTTGCATGAGTCCAGCTCCCAAACCTGTGTCCGATGCATCACATTGCACTACGAGGTCCTCCTCTGGGCAATAGTACTTCAGAACAGGGGCATCAGCAATAGTCTTTTTTAGTTTCACAAACGCATTCTCATGCTGCTCTGACCAATCGCAGTCTGTGTCTTTGTGTGTCAACTGCCGCAACACTTCACACTGGTCTGAAAGGTGTGGGCAAAACTTAGCCAAGTAGTTTATCATACCTAACAGTCTCTGTACCTCTTTCAAATCTGTAGGACTTGGCATGTGTTCAATAGCACGAACTTTGTCTGGATCCACTTTCAGTCCGTCTGCCGTCAGGTGGTGCCCAATGTATGTACACTCCTTCTTCCTCAGCTTGAACTTGTCTGGGTTCAGCTTAATGTTTTTTTGTCTGCACCGCTCCAGGAACAGTTTCAGCTTCACATCATGGTCTCCTTCTGCCGCTTCCTGTGTCTCTCCCTGACCTGTGATGAGCACATCATCTGCAATAATGTATAGGCCAGGTAATCCGTCCAGTGCTTGGGTCAGTTTTCGCTGGAAAACTTCTGGTGCCGGACTTATTCCCATGGGCATCCTTAGTCATCTGAAACGGCCAAATGGGGTGGAGAACGTAGTCAGATAGCTGGATTTATCTTCGAGCTTGACATGCCAAAAACCGCTTTTGACGTCACACACTGTGAACACTTTAGCTTTGGACATATCTGGGAGTACGTCCTCAATGGTTTGTAGTGGGAAGTGACTGCGCTTGAGTGCCTTGTTGAGGGGCTTTGGATCAATGCATACTCTAGGTTTGCCGTTTTGTTTTTGCACCACCACCATGCTACTGATCCAGTCTGTGCTACAGTCTACCGGTGTGATAATACCTCTGTGTTCCAAGTCCTGAAGCTCCTCTTTCAGCGGTTTCATCATGGCGACCGGAACACGTCGCTTTGGGAGTTGTACCGGTTTCACACTCTCATCCACTTCCATTTTGTATTCTCCTTCCAGACAACCGTCTCCAGTGAACACATCTGCAAAATCTGACTTTATTTGTTCCAATGTCCATTGTCCTTTTGTGTCTCTCTCTCTTGTCACAATACTGTCAATAGCCATAATGTTTTCATATTGTACTTTTATGAGTTTCATAGCCTCACTGGCTCTCTTACCAATCAGTGGTACCGAACAGTCCTTGTCCACAACTTGAAACTCTAGCTGGTACAGTTTTTTGTTTCTTGGGTTTCTTAATTTCACTTTACATCTACCCAGTGGCTTCACTTTGCTGCCATTGTACATCACTAACACAGAATTTGTATCCTCCAGCTTAGTATCTGTGTTCAGCATGTTAATAGGCAAAACGTTGCATGTAGCGCCACAATCGATCTGAAATTTAATAATATTTTTTCCTAGGAGCATGCCAGCAAACAACTGGGAGTCATTACTTTTGTTAGAGTCCACCGCATTCACATTTTTGCTTTCTGTTACCTCTCTAACACACAGTATGTCCTCATAATCACTGTCACATTCAGTAACCTTGTGCACAAATTTCTTCATTTTTGGTTCAATGCGAGCTTTACACTTAACCGCAAAGTGGTTTTCCTTACCACACTTTGTGCATTTTTTCCCAAATGCTGGACATTTATGCTTGCTCCTCTCATGTGTTTTGCTGCAAAACTTGCAATCCACAGTGTTTTCTTTCTGCTGTAGGCGCGAAGCTCCTTGCACTGCGTGAATTTCTTCCACTGTGTGCCCCGCTATGGCCTTGTAGTTTTCTCGCGACCACTCAGCAGCTCTGCAAAGTTGAATGCAAGTGTCCAATGTCATATCTTTTTCTTGTAACAGCCTCTCTCGCATGTTGCTGTTGTTAATCCCACACACAATCCTGTCCCGAATGAGTGAGTCTCTCAATGTCCCAAAGTTGCATGTTTTTGCTAGCAGCTTGAGTTCAGTAACATAGCCATCTATGGATTCACTGGTACCTTGATTTCTTGTGAAGAATTTGTACCGCTCCACTGTTTCGTTCACTCTAGGACTGCAGTAGTTATCAAACCTTTCAATTATGTCCTTAATCTTCCAGTCCGACTTAGCTGTGTCTCCTAGGGATGGGACGATACACTTAAACTCACGATACGATGCACCTCGATATGCCAGGGTCACGATACGATACGTCACGATACGATATCAAAAAAGAAAAAAAAAAAAGAAGAAAATATTACTGTATAACAACAACTTATTTATTTTTGTTTCAGCTGCACACAGGGCAACACAAGGCCTAACTGGCCAAACACAAACAAGAACACTCCCTTAGTGCTGCTCTAATCCTAGGTTAAGTTATCTCAGGACTGGTTGTTCTTCAAAAAAACTAACATATCAACATGTTCTGGTGTAATCAGTGATCTTTGAGCAGACATAATGTCTCCTGCTGTGGAAAAGACACGCTCACTGGGCACTGACGTAGCAGGAATGCAAAGGTAGGCTTTGGCCAGGGGGGCAAGTATGGGGTAAGCATATGCATTAACTTTCCATCACTCAAGTGGACTACTGTTGAGTGGGATAGGAATCCCATTTCTGTAGGAGAGTATCTCCATTTCAATCCCTCTGCTGGACTGCACTGTCTCAACAACAGTAGTGTAGGAGCTCCCAAGGAGATCTTCTAACGCTGTCTTTTTTGGTGGGGGAGGCTGTGTCACGTCCTGCATCTGCCTTTTTCCCTCCACTGGCTCTTCCTGGCTCTGCTCTGCTCCCTGTGCTGCCTCAACCATGACCCTGGCCTGCTCTGGTGCTGCCCCTGATATTGAAGCACTGGCCCTAGTGGTTCTTTCATCTAAGTCACTGGTCTGAAAAAAATAAAATAAAACTAGCTCAAACATTTCTGTCTTTCAATCCTTCACTCCCTCCCTCTCTCACAGACACACGCACACAGAGACTCTCTCTCTCTCTCTCTCTCTCTCTCATCGACTAATAAAAAAAACAATATAAGAAATAAGTTTTCGGGCTCTGGCCTACACATACGGAGTTACACACGCGCAGGGCACCTCATTTTTTTTTTTTCAATAAAAGTTAGCCTACCTGGTTGCGCTGCTCATGAAGTGCTGAAGCTTTTTCACGTATTCGGGCATAGATGGACTCGCGTTGTTCATCATTCAGATGGGACAGGCTTCGGAATCGTGGGTCAAGCGCAGTGCACTCCTGCAGCATGTCATTGCAGTCCCCCGAGTACCGGTCCGAGATGTCGAGTAGAATGGCGCTTTTCATGTTGGCGATGGTCTGTGTGTCATTTTCGTCTGGTGACATGCTTTGCTCGATCATGAACTTCAGTGGGATTATCAGTGAAACAGTGGGCTCTTTTTCATCACAGACAACTGTTGTGGCTGTCTTCAGTGGCTTAAGCAGTTTCACTATGTCCTCGACATCTGATATATCACTGTTATCCAGAGTGTCAATTTATCTCGCATTCCTTCGGATTCCTGGGCAGCTCAGCGCAGCTGAGACAGCTGCTTGTTGCTCCAGGTAGCGCGCCAGCATGTCGTATGTGCTATTCCACCTGGTTTGGACATCGGTGATAAGTTTATGCCGAGGCAGCTCTAACTGGGTTTGCTTGTTGGTCAGGACGGCGGTGGCCGTGGTGCTCTTGTGAAAGAATGTAGTTATTCTTCGCACACGACCAAGAAGGCGCGCGACGCGGGATACAGCCAACCCTCGCTTACTGGCCAGATTCACAACATGCGCTAAGCACTTGATGTGAGGGTGGAGGCCGCTCTCTCTCACAGCAATGTCCATGTTGCTCGCGTTGTCTGTGACACAAGCAATGGTTGTTTGTGGCCTCGTTAGCTCCCACTCACTCAGTGCATTTCTCAACACGTGAGCTATGTTAACACCAGTATGACTTTCACTTAGCTCACGAGTTTGCAACACAAAGCTTTTTCTCTCCCATTTCTCGTTGATGACTTCTGCCGTGATGGTTATATAACTCTGTTGCACGCGAGGTCCAGCTGTCGGTGGTCAGGGCGACACAGTCGGCATTTTTTAGATACTCTTTCACGCTTTGTTTGGTTTCATTGTAAATTTCCGGGATTACCTTCTCTGAAAAATGTCCTCGACATGGCATCTTAAACTTGGGCTCCAGCACATTGAACATTTGGATGAATTTTCTGTTCTCTACCATGTTAAATGGAGCCATATAGTAGCCTATGAATTCGCCAATGAGCCTGGTTATCTGTTTTGCACGCAGACTTGACGGAGGTAGAGTTGGTGTCAGCGCTTGTTTCATGGTCAGCTGTCCCTTCGGTAGGCTCGTTTTCTCCGGGGCCGTCTTCACATTTTTATGGTGACGTTGAAGGTGGTGGTTCATGTTTGATGTGTTGGATGTGGTGTACGGAATGACAGTAGGGCTGCACGATTAATCGCATGCATTTGTCATGCGTGTCTCATCAGTAAAGCTGGTTCCGTGATTAGCGGTAAATATCCGTCACCTGTTTTCAAATGCACCGGGAGTTCATACACAGAGCCGTAGTTCGCTGACAAGCTACGCAATATCGTGTTCATAATCGAATACGATTAATCTCAATTATGAACAGAATATTGCGTAGCTTGTCAGTGAACTACGGCTCTGTGTATTAACTGCCGCTCCCGTTTGAAAACAGGTGACAGACATTTACCGCTAATCACGGAACCGGCTTTACTGATGAGACACGCATGACAAATGCATGCGATTAATCGTGCAGCCCTAAATGACAGCATGGCATAGCTTACACACAGTCTTAGTCTTGTCAGTTACTCTATTGCCGTCTTTGTCTTTTTTAATGAGAAAGCCAAAATACTGCCAGACATATGACTTGTATCCAGGCGGAGCGTCCTCAATTTCGACCTCATCTGACTCCATGGTCGGCTGTTTGGGGGCAAGGCAGTTGGTGCTAATGCTAATAATATTTGTTAGCTCGCTGCAGTGTTGTTATTGCAACATGCGCTGTCTTGACGTTACGACGTACCGCACCGTTCCCCGGATATAATTTTTTTTTTCATTTAGTTTTTTTACCCTGCCCCATATACATACACACAAATATAATACACTAAATTATTTATATACTACGCAAATCATGCAGCAGTGCCATCTATCTTTATTTCGCGATCCATTTTTTTCGACCTCGATGCGTTTCGTCAAGTTTTGTATCGCGATATTTTGTCAAACTATATTTCGTCCCATCCCTAGTGTCTCCCATTAACGTATCCAGTAGTTCTCTGCCACTCTCACTGACCAGATAACTGAAAAGCCTGACCTTTTTCTTCTCGTCATCCTCGGCGACAGTTAATCCAATGTACAGTTCAAACTCGTCTCTCCAAGACTTCCACGTTTTAGACAGGTTACTGGAGTCCAGACACAACGTCTGTGGAGGTCTAAGTCCGTCCATGACGTTAGCATTCGCTTGTTTACTTTGATGCTAATCTACGCACTTTACCGTCTTCGGACTTCGCCGGGTCCTCCCAGCAAACCACTAAAAACTTGGGCAAAAATCCACTTCCGCTGCCACCATGTTAAAGTGTGGTGTTTTCATATAAAACAGGAATCTATATTCTTAACTCTGGCCCAACTGGGTCCTACTTTATTCGACAGTCTGTCAACACAGTCTCCCCTGTCAGCTCCCTTTCTCACTCACTTTCTTGACTTTTTTCCAGAAAAACCCTTGTTCGCCCCCTAGTGGCAAGTATAATCTGAACAAGCATTATAACAATTTTCATATTGTTACACTATTGATGGTAGAAAAGTGTATACCAATATATCGCATGTAACTTCAGAGACGGTCCCTAAATGTGCGAATATCAAACGTCCAACGTCAAGTCAATTTTATGCCTTATTTTTATTTATTTTTTTTAATTTCTTCTGTTTTCTTTTCTCTGCGCTGGATTGCTGATGTCTTTTAACTGGGCATAGATGTCCATCCATTAATTATGAACATTCAGCCGCAAACATGATGTGTGAGTGTGGTCGGGGGAATGGGGTGTTTTTTTTTTTTGAGCAACTGGGATTGTGAAGCGCTGGTGGTTGGTTGTCTAGGAAGAGTGTGTGGTGTGATTTTTGGTGGCGGTGTTGCTGTGTATATATATATATATATATATATATATATATATATATATATATATATATATATATGTATATATGTATGTATGTATGTATGTATGTGTGTGTGTGTGTGTGTATATATGTGTGTATATACATCCAACCGGCCTCACAACCGCAGACCACTTGTAACCACACCAGCCCAGGACTACTGCATCCAGCATCTTCACCTCCAAGATCGTCTGAGACCAGCCACCCAGACAGCTGCTGCAACAATCAGTTTGCATAACCAAAGAATTTAGGCACAAACTATCAGAAACCATCTCAGGGAGGCTCATCTGCTGCTTGTCGTCCTCATCGGGGTCTCGACCTGACTGCAGTTTGTCGCCGTAACCGACTTGAGTGGGCAAATGCTCACATTCGATGGCGTCTGACACAAGAGGTGTTTTCTTGCTGATGTCATCGTTGTGGATCAAGTGGCCCATGGTGGCGGTGGGGTTATGGTATGGGCAGGCGTATATTATGGATAACGAACACAGGTGCATTTTATTGATGGCATTTTGAATGAACAGAGATACCGTGACGAGATCCTGAGGCCCATTGTTGTGCCATTCATCCACGACCATTACCTCATGTTGCAGCATGATAATGCACGGCCCCATGTTGCAAGGATCTGTTCACAATTTCTGGAAGCTGAAAACATCCCAGTTCTTGCATGGCCAGCATACTCACCGGACATGTCACCCACTGAGCATGTTTGGGATGCTCTGAATCGGTGTATATGACAGCGTGTTCCAGTTCCTGACAATATCCAGTAACTTCGCACAGCCATTGAAGAAGAGTGGACCAACATTCCACAATCAACAATCAGATCAACTCTATGTGAAGGAGATGTGTTGCACTGCGTGAGGCAAATGGTGTTCACACCAGATACTGACTGGTTTTCAGAACCCAGTAAAACTGCACATTTTAGGCCCCGTCCACACGGAGACGCGTTTCTGTGAATACGCACAAATTTTTTATCGGATAGGCGTTTCGTCCACACGGATCCGGCGTTTTCGTAAGGTGAAACCGCTATTTTTTTGAATCTGAAAACGCCGCCTTAGCGTTTTCGTCTGGATGGCTAATCCGTATATTTTCTGAAACGATGACGTCATCAGCCCACATCTCCCCCCAGTCAGACACCTCTACGTCACGTAACAGCAACAAAAAACATGAAACAAACACTGAACAATTGTCTTTTTATTACCTAACATTAACACAGATTAATAAATGTATTGTTCCATGTTCGTTTGTGTACCACGCGCAAGGTTTATGAGCATAGTCCAAAAGTCGTCTTCTCCTTTTTTAGTGTATCTCTGTGGCAGAATTACAGCGCCACATACTGGTCTGGCATGTATACTACATCATTTAGTGGTTTCGTGTGGACGCGGATATTTCTTGAGACGAGGAAAAAAAAGATCGGATTGGGGTAAGCTCCGTCTCCGTGTGGACGGGGCCTTAGAGTGGCATTTTATTGTGGCCTGCCTATGTCACACTTGTGTTATAATCATGCTGTCTAATCAGCATCTTGATATGCCACACCTGTGAGGTGGATGGATTATCTTGGCAAAGGAGAAGTGCTCACTAACACAGATTTAGACAGATTTGTTAACAAGATTTGAGAGAAATAGGCCTTTTGTGAACATAGAAGAAGTCTTAGATCTTTGAGTTCAGCTCATGAAAAATGGGGGCAAAAACAAAAGTGTTGCGTTTATAATTCAGTGTTCAGTGTGTGTATATAGATAGGGCTTATGTATATTAAATATATGAATATAAAAATTTTACTAGGGCTGTGACGGTGGCATTACCACCGCATTGGTAAAATCTGCCACCGTCACAGCCCTAGTAAAATTTTTATATTTATTGTTTTATACAGCTTAAAGACCCTGGGGTCGAATTGACCCCAAAAAACAATAATGCTTCAAAATATCTAGAAGGCATTGAAAAAATAACATCATGTTCATTTTATGTTTACAGAGTTGTCTCCATTAAATCTGAAGTAAAAGGAAAAAAAAGTGTATTTACAGATGTTAAACATCGAATGGGGTCACTTTTATGTTCACTTTTCTCAGCTTTTAACAAGTTACCAAAAATAAATATTTTTTACTTTTGTTTCAGAGTTAATTGAAGAAAAAGAGAATGAAGAATCAAGTGAAGTTGAGGAAAAAAATCATGTCAAAACTGGAGGAAAACCTGAGTTGCACTCAAACCAAACAGAAAGATTTAAAGAAAAAAAGAGTCAAGAAGTCTTTCACCTGCACTCAGTGTGGAAAGAGATTCACACACAAAACAGGTTTTGAGCGTCACATGAGCATTCATACTGAAGAGAAACCATTCTCTTGCGATCAGTGCGGGAAGTGTTTCAAACAA